>NC_056729.1:1974882341-1975134841 GCF_019279795.1 Protopterus annectens | reverse complement strand
ATATATATATATATATATATATATATATATAGGTATGGATATATACTCATCCTTTTAGCCAGTTACTCTAGAAGTCCTACAAGGTTCTTTACTGGGCCCACTTCTCTTCAGTGTATAGGTTCATAGGTAGGTACTAGGCTATTGGCCCTAGGGCCTATATAAGCGTAGCCAAAAAGGTACCTTGACTTTTGTCACCCGAGAAAATTATTTTCCTGTGCCCCTGTCGAGCAGAGCCACAGAAGTGATCCCCGGGGTGAATTTCCTATTTCCCATCCAATCATCAAGATTTTTCTTGAAGAGTGCTAATGAGGAGCTCTGTTTGACATAGATAGGTAGTCAGTCTGTTCCAGAGTATGGTAAGTCTCTGGGACAGGAATCTATCCTTCCAGCATGTTCTGTTTATTGTGGTGACAAGGTTTAGGTCCCTACAGCGTGTAGCTCGGAGGGATTGTGATTTCTTTAAGTGGAGCATGTCCAACAGCTCTGGGTTTGACATAGCTTTGTATGTTAGGCAGAGATCGCCTCTGAGTAGGCGATATGCGACGGACTAAAGCTAGAGTTTTTTGAGACGGCCTGCGTAGGTCATCTTTTTAAGGCCAGTAATCCTCTTTGTGAGGTATTTCTGTGGCCTCTCCAGTTGTTGTAGATGTCTTGTGAGGTACATACCAAAAGGGGTGTTGTACTCTATAATGGGTGTAATGAGTGATGAGTAGAGAGGAACAATGACCTCTTTTTTCTGGATGAAGGGGTGCCAGTGGCAAATCTGGCTATGTTATTATAACTAGTAGAAAGTTTGGTGAGGTAGTTTCTAGATAGGCTGGTATATATCACAGAAGCATAGAAAAGGGTAGAGATCAGGTGAGTCTGGGCAATAGTGATTCTGGCTGAAGGGGTAAGGAAGGGTTTGATTCTGTATAGGGTGCCTAGTTTTTTGTTGACAGACTTTATTGTAGAATTAATATGGTCATCATAGCTAAGGTTGTTATCAGTTGTGACTCCCAGTAGATGGCAAAAAGATAAAACTGATAAAAACACGAACAAGATGGGTCTGGAAGCAATGAGAACGGACTCAACGTAATAAAACACTGTTTAATGTAAGCACTTTCGTCTCGGTCACTACCAGTAGATGGGTTGTAGTGTCAGGGGATATGTTAGTTCCATTGTTAGAGGTTACTGTGAAGTGTAGATGAGGTGACTTATGAGTAGGATCAAAGAGCAATAATTTTGTTTTTTGGGGGTTTAAAAGGAGACAGTGTTGCATAAACCAATTTTCAACAGTGTTAAATACTGTTTGAGTGAAAGACTGGAGAGAGGTTATGGACTTGGCTGAACAAATTAAAGTTGAGTCATCTGCATATTGTATGCAGGTGGCTTGAGGAATTTTGGTATGTAGATCATTAATAAACAATGAAAAGAGAAGGGTGTCCTAATATAGGGCCTTGTGGTACTCCAGTGTTTACAGGGAGGGAAATAGAAAGATTATTATCCCAAAGTACTGCTTGCTGTCTGTTTTCAAGATAGGATTTAAACCAATGTAGTGTTTGTGTGTCGAGTGATTGGGCTTTTAGTATGTCAATAAGCATGTTATGGTTCACCATATCGAAGGCTTTTGAGAGGTCAATAAATAGTGCAGAGGAGAAAGTATTAGTGTTACGATTTTTGTTTATGGAGTCAGAAAAGGATAGCAGGGCAGTTGTTGTGCTATGGAATGGCCTAAAACCATGCTGGCAGTCAGCAAGTAAATTGTTATGGAGAAGGTGGGCAAGTAGTTGTTTGTGTATACACTTTTCCATTATTTTAGCTATTGGAGAGAGTAAGGCAATAGGCTGAAAGTTGGAGAGCTCAGTAGATGATCCACCTTTGTGTAGTGGGATGATGTGAGATACTTTCCATATGGAAGGGATTTTGCTTTCTAAAATTTTTCTATTTATAAGATTGGAGATGGGATAAGCAATTTCTTTAGCTGCAATTTGCAGGAATTCTGCTGGAAGACAGTCAGCAGAAGGGATGCATGGTTTAAGTTTTAGAAGGAGGTTGCAAATGAGGGATGTGGGTACAGGTTGAATATGAAAGGTTGGAGGTGGAGTATTATTGGTATTTAATGGTGGAGTGGTGATGGGTGGTAAGGCATTAGCTAGGGTTAAAATGGCTTCTGTAAAATAGTTATTAAAGGCATCAGTTATCTGGTTAGAGTTATTATGGTTAAATCCTGAAGGGGCAGGAGATTTAGAGTGCCCTGGTTTAAGAAGTTTGTTAATGCCTGTCCAGAATTTTTGTGGTTTTTGTTGGTGGGTTTGTTGAAGGTGAAGGTAATAGTCTTTTTTGTCTCTGAGAATGTCTTTCTTGGTGGCATTTCTTAATTGTTTAAAGTAAAGGTGATCTGATGAACTTTTGGAGGCTCTCCATTTGTCTCAATTTTTATTTCCGAGGAGGATCTTTTGCCTAGTATGTTTTGTAAGCCAGGGGGCAATTTTGGTTCTTATTCTGGAAGAGTGAATGGGGGCATGGTAATCTAGGATTTGAAGGAATCTAGTATTAAAGTAGGTCACTGCTTCATCAAGTTGAAGATGAGACATAGGTGACCAGTCACATGCTTTCAGTTCGTTTTGGAATCTGTCTGGATTAAAGAATTTTTTGGAGTGGGAGGATTTAAAATTATTAGTATAAGGGCAGTGAATTTTTTGTTTAAATATATAGGTTAGCATATGGTCACTGATATAGCCGGGAAGGGTTCTTGGTTTATAAGTATCAAGATGGCTGTTGAGAAGGATCCAGTCTAGGGTGGTTTCCTTGTTGCTTGACTTATGGATTCTAGTAGGGGTGGTTATTATCTGTGAGAAACTGTGTAGATTTATGTGATTGGTAGGATTAGGGGAACTACAGGTTGCCCAGTCTATATTAAAGTCTCCTAATACAATGGTTTCCTGAGGTAGGTGGGTAGATAGGTGACTATGTATGTTTTCAAGTTTATTCATATTATTTCCAGGCGGGAGATATGTGCAAATTAGATAGATAGATTTGGAGTTATTGATTTTTAGCTTGGCAGTAAGGGCTTCTACATTGGTATCGGAGGGTAGTGGCACATTGAAGGGTGACACTTGGAGTTTAGATTTATACAAAATGGCGACTCCTCCACCCTTTTTAATTTTGCAGTCATACCTTCAGATATTATATCCAGGAGGTGTAATCTCCTGGTCCAGAGTAGGGGGTTTTAGCCATGTTTCTGTAATACAGAGAATGTCAAATGAGTGCACCTCTAATAGTGCATGTATGTGGGCACTTTTATTGTTAATGCTGCGGATGTTAAGGTGAACTATCAGGAGGGAGTTAGATGGTCTATTAGGGGTAGTAATAGTAGGAAATGTTAGACTGTGTGGGTTATTGGGAGTTATAGTATTGGGGCCAGGTTTTCGATGAATATCACCATCTAATAGGGGGTGTTGTAGAGGATATTGTATAAACTTAAGGATTTTGTAGTAATTGATTGGAGTTTTTTTGACAGGGAAGTAAGTAACATGGTTAGATCTATGGTACTTTGGAAGTATGTAGATAAAGGTGGCAGTTATGTTACTATGGTTAAGTGAGTTTATGTGAGAAAGAGGTAAAGTTTGTTGGTGGGGATGGTATTGCTCAGGAAGAGAATAATGTTCAAAGAAGGTTAGTGTGTATGGAATAGTAAGAGAATCAAGAGTTGTAGTTAAGAGTAGTAGGTTTGTGAATAAAGATTT
Source organism: Protopterus annectens (assembly GCF_019279795.1). Classification (NCBI taxonomy): domain Eukaryota; kingdom Metazoa; phylum Chordata; order Ceratodontiformes; family Protopteridae; genus Protopterus; species Protopterus annectens. The sequence goes on along the minus strand of NC_056729.1, from coordinate 1,975,131,113 downwards.
GTATGTTGGGTTCATTAGGATGTGTAAAAGAGGAATTAGAATATGTTGGGGGAGGGATAGAGGTGGGTAGGAATAAAGGTGGGAGGAGAAAGTGTTATATGAGATGAGGAAGAAGCGAATAATAAACTGAATAAAAGGTGGTTATAAGAGTGAAGCTGCAAACTATAGCAGTACAGGTTAAGGTGTGGAAAGGTTAGGGAGTGGACCTAAAAGGTAAATTGGCTTAATTAAGAATTTGTTGAGGTAGGGGGTGTGGTTGTTAAGTGGAAGTAGTATGTGATAGGGTGATAGTGGGAGGGGGTGTGGCAATGGAAGTATAAAGCTAGGACCACTGGGTGGGTGGGAATTGGGGGTAGGGTAGGGGAGTGGAGTGAGCCTGCAGGGTGAACGGAGTGGGTTAAAGCAGCTATATGAAAGATTTTCCAGACACAATCAGAGAGGAGGAGATTCCTGAGGCAGAGAAAGTAGTCACAGGTAAGTAGAATGTGGTGAAGCAGTGAAAAGTTAAGATAGGATATTGGAGTGGGAACAATAAAAGAATTAGAAAAACAGCTAGGAGGAGGGAAAAGAGATGCTAGGGGCAGTGAGATAACACAGGAAGGTTGGTAGCTAGTCAAGGGGTGAAAAACTGATAAGGAAAGTAGAAAATGAGACTGATAAGGAAATTTAGAAAGAGAAACTAGGTAAAGTAGGGGAAAAGCTTTCCCTCAAGGCTGGATTAGAGCACTCCCTAGTGGGCACAGAGTAGAATACAGTGTCTGTAATAGAGATAGCAGTTAGAGGTGGCTCAGAAAGAGGAGCCAGGGAGGGGGAAAAGCAGATGGTGCTAGGACAGAGAGGAGTCTGGCTGCTGGCTTCCTGACTCAGTGGCTAAAATTTATACTAAGCTAGGTACATTGTACGTTGCAAAGAACAGCCTAAGTTTAATAACAGGTGCAGTATGAAATGTAGCAGATCAACTATAATGTTTAGGACCAGGGTGGAACATACTTTCTTGATCTGTTTAAAACAGGGAATTATACGCCACAACAGCATAGATTTGTTGGCCAGTCATTGGGATGGTTGAAGGTAGAAATTAAAGGGTCCTTAATGACCAGGAAGGTCCTTTCATGCAGGATAGGAGGAAAAGAGCTAGGAGGAGTAGAAAGATAAGATATACATTAGGTGTGAAGGCTACAAAAAATACTAGTGGTGCTATTAAGGCAATTAAGGTAAAGACAGTGCAGACAGTGATGTGTAAGGTTACAAAAAACACAATCTTAAATTATTACCGCCAGATGGCTACTGAGACAAAGTCTAAGCAATTCGTATATTGAGCAAGCACAAGGGAATTGGAGAGATACTCTTTAAAATTACAATAAGTAAAAAGTAAGCAAAAAAATAAAAATGCCTGACTTGTGATGGCATAAAACTAATTAGAATTACAAAATGCAACTATATAACAATCAATTAATCACAGTAGCTTATTATAAGGTAAACTACTACTTAGGGCAAGATAACTACTTCAATAATTACTGGTCTAGTACCCTGAGTGATGTGCAGGTAATGGCCACTAGGAAAGATGAGTGCAACTCCCAGAGAGGTTAGCCAAAAGAACATTCACATGACAGCAGTTAACGTGTAGATCTAATAAGGGAAGAAAGAGCATCTGAAAGCAACTCAGCAAACTTTGAATCTGGGGGGGTAATGCCTTTCTGGATGCCCGCACAAGGTGAAAGAAGTCCTTGTGGGCAATTGCGGATACAAAGTATGGCTAATATGGCATTAAACGATCATGCAGCAACAACTGTGTGGTCAGGACTCTAAACAGGGTTTTATACTGTTGATCGCTAAAAGCAGCTAAGCAGCCCAACCCACCAAAACAGATAGCCAGCAGATCAACACTTGAACATAACAAGCCAATCAGGCATCGGTGGTAGTAAGCAGACACATTATCCACAAATAAGGCAATTTAAATCGGTCACTCTGAGAGAAAATGGAGTCAGAGGCTGGGGGGGACACTGAAGCTATGATTATCAAAGGAGAGACTACTGTCCACCTGTGTCCCAAGGTCTCTTATCACACTTTCAGTGTTAAGTAGACTACCACCTATGTGGTAGTTCATGGGTACAGAGTTTTTCCAAAGGGGATGACAATGCACTTTTTGTCATTGAGCTTCAGGCCATGGCTTTGACACCAGGCATCTGTCTCAGTGAGGCCCTTTTGTAGGATGTTCACATCATTAGGAGTTTTGATTGTGGCTCCCAGTTTGCACTCATCTGCAAACTTCGTTAGCCAAAGACTTTCTGTGTTAGCCTGTACTTCAGAGAAGTAGATACCAAACAGGAGAGGACCCAGGACTGAACCCTGTGGTACTCCACTTGTCACTGGTCTGAAGTCGGATTTGGAGTCTGCTACTTTCACAGTGTGGGTTCTTTCAGTGAGACAGTTGGCAACCCATCTTGTGACATATGGATTTATACCTAGTTTAGTGAGTTTATCTATAATTCCAGAGTGGGGGATGGTGTTGAAAGCCTTGGCAAGATCTAGATAGGCTGTCTGTACCACCTTACCCTCATCTACTTCTTTGGTGACTGCTTCAAAGAAGTCTATCAGGTTTAGGAGACATGATCTGCCTTTTACAAACCCAAACTGGGTGGGGTCCAGAGTTTGGAGATTACCAATGTCTTTGTTTATAAGTTCCATGATGATATGTTCCATGGCCTTGCAGACCAGGCTCGTCAGGCTAATGGGACAGTAGTTCCCGGGGTCTGTGGTGGCTCCCCGCTTGTGGAGTGAGATAACCGTCGCTGTGCACCATTCAGCGGGCACAAAGCCTGAGGTGAGGCTATGACTGAACATGCTACTTAGGTTAGGTGCCAGTTCGTTCTGTAGTTCATGTAGAACGCAGCCTGGGATGTTGTCTGGTCCCATGGATGCTGTGTTCTTAGCTTTGGAGAGTGTGGTTTTTACCTGTGCAGCCGTGATTACAGGAACATTGCATTCTTCCGATATAGAGATGGGCTCTTTAGGAGGTAAGAGGGGGGGTAAAGTTAGCACTAAAATTATCTGCCAAGATGTTGGCAATATCAGTTGGGTCTGTATATTTAGTGCCATTGTGCTGTAACTGAGATTCTTGACATAGCTATAGAATACTTTGTGGTTGTCTTTAGAATCAGTGGCGATTTTGATTTTGTAACTAGCTTTGGAGGATTTTATCAGGGAATGCAGCTTCTTACTGAGGCTGACCAGGGAGCTCCTCCACTCATGGGATTTTACTCTCTTTTGCAGCAGTTTCTTCCTTCTGTTGTACAGTTTGTTTATGGCAGCGGACAACCAGACTGGCTTCTTTTTTTTGGAGGATGGTGTCTTGGTTCTGTTTGGGATAACACGATCCATGCACTCGTGTAAGTGCTTATAAAGTGCAATGGTGTAGGATTCATTAGTTGTAACTGTATTGTCCATCTGCATAGGTGTCATAATGTTCACCACTTCTGTCTTAAGAAGCATGAAGTTGGCTTTGGAGAAATATTTTACCATGGTTTCCTTATTGGGGGGTGGGGGCAAGATGTGGATATCTAGGGTAATTAGCTTATGGTCGGCTCGGACCAATGAGGCATTGACTTCAGATGTGGAACACCGGTCACTAATGTTGACAATGACTAGATCTAGGATATTGTTGCCCCTGGTGGGGGTGTGGATAAGTTGATCCAGGGTATTGGAGTTTATGAATTTCAGAAATGTTGAGCGAAGGAGTTGGTACATGAGTAGTTTTCCCAGTTAATGGTGGGGTAGTCGAAATCGCCCATTATTAGGGTGTTTGGTTGAGCCCTAATATTTTCCAGTACATCAAGAAAAGAGGAGTGGGAATCCTGGGGCATGGTGGGGGATCTGTAGCAAGCTACAATTTGGATTGCAGTTTTGCCCAGAGTTAGTTGGACTTGGATAGCCTCAGCTGCATTATGCTGAGCAACTAGCCTGGAGGTGTGGATATCCATAATGAATATGGACACACTTCTGCCTTTGGTGTTCCGGTCCAGGTTACATGGCCAAAAAGTTCAGTATGAGTTATAGCCTGGTAGTGCAGGGATGCTCTCTGGAGCCTTGAACCAGGTCTCAGTCACTGCACAGATATCGATGTTCTCCATTATAGGGAATGCCTCGAGTGAGTGCATTTTGAGATTTAGACTTCTAGCATTGAGTAGCATCACCCTCAGTTTTTGCTTGCCTGCTCCTTTTACGGTGGTGAATTTGTCATTTGAACCTTCTCTAAAAAAGGCACTATAGGGGCAGCAAGAACCTTAGCCAGTATTCAGAATCCCAGGGGTGACAGGTGCAAGCCATCTTTGGCGAAGCATCGTGGTCTGTCGAACATGTCATCCCAGGCAGACAGATACTGGATCCCTTTAGAATGGCAGCAGAAGCTTAGCCAATTGTTGAAGTCAATCATTTTATCCTTGTACTGTGTCATCATTCTGGGTGATGGCAGGATGCTACTCAGGGCTAGGGTCATACCTGCCTGGGCTACAAGATCAAAGAGCTGTTCCATGTCTCTTTTCATTTAGTCCAGGGAGTTACATCTCAGGTCGTTCACACTAACATGAACAATGACAAAGTCATATTTGTACTTGTTGTGGAGTGACCTGAGTGCGTGGGTTATGTGGCGGATCCTGGCACCCGGCAGAAGGCTGAAAGTAACCTTCTCCTTGTTTAGCCTGGTGAGTGGGACATCAGTGTGCCTGACTATAGAGTCACCTATGACTAGTGTGTTGGGTACGTTGTTTTGCCTTATTGGCTGTGGTTGAGTGGCATACTGAGTCTGCAGGCTATGTGTCATTTGGGTTGTGTTGGGGGGTGGAGGTTGCTTGCATTTCTGCTTTGGAGGTCTCTATTGCTTGAGCAGATTATTATTGAGAGCCTCCACGAGTGTTTTTGTGTTTCTATGTGTGGATTTTCATGGTGTAGATGTAGTGAGACTATGTGATGAGTGTGGTGTGGTGCAAGTGTTTACCTTCTCCTCTTGACTGTCAAGTTCAGTCTTGGTTGGAGAGAGCTTTACTTCCAGTTTGGCTAGATAAGAGCATCTCTCACAGGTTGTAGTGTTGGGTGGTAGGAGGAGAGGGTTGTCTGTGTACATGAGGCAATTTCTACATTGCCCCAAGATGCCCAGATTCATCAGATAGACAGGAGAGAACACTGGGAGCTGACCCTTGGACATGACTGAATAAAAAAATATTTTCCTCTAGATAAGTGAGGAAAGTGAGTACAAGAGCTGTTTTTCTCTAAGCAAGTGAGGAAAGTAAGTACAAAAACTGTTTTCCTCTAGGTAATGAGGAAGGTTGAGTGCTGTAGTAAGTAGTAGGTTATTTAGTGCTTACAACAAGTTCTGAACAATTGCTGATCACAAATAAGCAAATTCAAGTCCTAAAACTAATAATCTGTATCTGGACTAAACTAGTTACAGGAAAGGGGGGAAACAAGTGCAAATGCGGGCTTTTAAATCAGAAAGTTGAGAGAGATGGAAAAACTGCCCAAATGGCCAATAACTACAATTTCTGGGCCAGAACCACTCCTTATGTGGTAGACAGGTTACCTAGTGCTTACCACTCCCACAGATAAGCTAGAAGGCTTCACTCCAACACAGAAAGCTTGGGGGGCTCAGAAGCTTACATACAGTCCTTGATACAGCAAATCTGAATCTGGACTACACTAGTTACAGGAAAGGTAGGAAACAGGCTTAGATTTTTTTTATACAGAAAAGTAGCTAAAACAGCAGTAAAATCAATTAAAATGCAGTGCAAGCTAGCACACTTGAGTATGTATCAATGTTAGACCAAACAGTTAAAAAAATGCAATTAAATTAAAATGACTAAAAACAAGTGCAGAAAAAGTCTATTACGTAGAATGAGGTAAAGATATGGGACTGGGGGGAGTGTCCCAGATCAAATCTACAGTGGGGGTGGGCAACTGCAAAAGTCTTCAAATTTAAACAACAAAACAGGGGTAGGGTGGGTAGGGGAAAAACAACACCTTCAGCAGAGATCTGAAAAACTATACAGTGAAGCAAAAATAACAGTGTACAACTCTGAAGTCAGCCAACAATGATATAAAATTAGTCGAACAACAATTACCAGTACACAACTCTGAAGTGCCAGAAAATATACTTAGCTCTGTATATCTTCAGATAGTTTGAAGAGCACTCTGTCAGGACACATGAAGGCTCCAGCAAAGTCCCCAAGAATAGATGGTATTCCTGTGGAAGTTTGGAAGCTTGGAGGGAAAAAACTGATAAAAGTCTGGAAGGTCAGTATTTTAACAGGAGGAGAAGTACCAACATCCTGAAAGAAAATGCTGATGGCTTTAATACCTAAAGAGGGTAAAGACCCAACAGATCCAGCTTCATAAAGGTGTATTTAAATCCCAAACCATGATTATAAATTGTTTATGTCTATAATGGCTAAAAGGATGTCAAAAGTGATGTTAAAATTGATACATTTGGATCAATGTGGTTTTGTGAAGGGGAGGCAAGCATTTGACAATATTAACAGAATATTGATGATCCAGTGGAATTGATGCAAAGAAAGCATTTAACAGAGTAAGCTCAGACTTTACGGGCAGGGCAATAGAAGCATTTGTATTCCTTGATAAAACTATAAGGTTGATTACGAGACTACGTGAGGGATCAGAGGCAAAAATTAAAGTGAGTAGGTTCCTCTCTGATAATTTCAGTTTGAGCAGAGGAACCAGGCAGTAGTATTCTCTTTCCATTTTGTTATTTGCATTGGCAAAGAAAATAAGTTACTCAGAAATTCAAGGACATAATTGGTATGGTAGCCAAGAAAAGCTGTTTCTATTTGCAGATGATATTATTTTATACCTGATAAAACCAGAAAAAGAACATTTCAGTGTTGTGGAACATTTTGAGACAGTTTCAAATCTTTTAGGGAAACAAAATTAATAACGCTAAAACAAAGGCAATAACTATAAGTTAAGAACCCACACACAAATTGGTTCAGCAATATCCATATTTATGGGGACATGATAAAATTAAGTACTTAGGAGTATGGATTTAGATTGATTCTTGTGTGACAGCTAAGGATATGTGGCGAGAGACTAAACAAAAGGTAATACAAAAACTGAGAAATTGGAAGTTCTGTTATATGAATATGGATAGTAAGATACACAGAGTTAAAATGTTTTTAGTCCCTTTAATCTTATACACAGGTCAGACATACTTTTACCAACCAGAGGAGAAATTATGGATAGCAACTAATAAAGAGCTAAAGGGTTTTATCTGGAAGGGGAAGACGGCAAGAGTCAAGTGGGATAAGTTGATTCTTCCAATAGAACAAGACAGATTGGGATTACCCGATTTGAAGGGTATTTCACAGCTACACAGTTAGGCTCCTGTAGATAGCACAAGCAGAAAACTATAATTCAAAGTGGAAAAGTGGAAAGTTATGATACTGAAACAGAGGGGAAGAGCAAGAAACAAGGAGAGACTAGAATTTTGGATGCAGATCTTTAAGGAGAAAAACAGTAAGCATACCGAATATTATATTCAAAAAGTAGCAGAAAGTATTCTAAGAACTAAGCCAACACAGGAATGGAGAAAGGAGATTCTGCCAATAGAGATGACTGCAATTAGGGATACAGACAATAGGTAAGAGGAGGATGGAATTTATTGGAGAAAACTGGCAAAGGAACCAAGGTATTGGGAGAAAATAACTAGAAATGGAAAGGTAATAGAATGGCTAAGCGTCAAGTATTTATTTGAACTGCAAGTTAGAGATTTCCTTCACTATCAAGGATTAATATCAGAGTATAGGCAAAGAGAAAGAAATAGGAGGGTCCTAAATGAAAGACAAGCACTGGTAGGTAGAGTTTAGTAGACTCCAAAACAGAACCTGCTGTTAAAAAAAGTAATAATTAGTAGAGCATATAAAATATTGCATGATAACTATAAGAATCAATCAAAGGAGGTTAGAAATGATTGGGAAGAGAGACTGGATAAGCAATTCACAAATAAACAATGGGTGATATAAATATGTCTCCCATATATGCAATAAAATCTAGAATATTTAAGATTTTTGCTTGGAAATGTTTACATACATATTTTATACCCCGAGTAGACTCCAGAGAATATTTCCTCAGGTAGACAGCAAATGTTGGAGGTGTGATGGAGAAGAAAGAGGTAATTGGGGACATATTTTCTGGAAGTGTAATGCACTGACAGACTTTAATGATGCCCTATAGACTACTCTATCAGAGATACTGGATAAGCAAATTGGTGTATCTAGTGAAATGATTTTTCTCAGCTATGATATGGAAACAGAATTGCCTTGCTGAGTCTAATTATAGTGGCTGCCAAAAATGCAATTACTAGAAAATGGAAATCAGAGTCTAAACAAACTGTACTAGAAGTAGTGAATGTGACAATAGGAGGTGCTGCCAGCACAGCTAGCTGGAATTTTGGAAATAATTATATGTCATTTATGAATATCAAACTGATTTATACAAGATGCTTGTGTTGCAAATGTATTAGAACTGTATGTCATGTGTATATTAAACTGATTTGTACAGATGTTTGTGTTGAAAAGGTATTTGTAAAGTGCTTGTGTTTGAAATGCATCCACAGTGTGCCCTACTGGAGAGAACAGAAATGTACATGCACTGTTGTAACTGTTTAAATGTATAAGTTCTAACAGAGGAGAGTAGAAGACAAGAGGTTAACCTCAGTCCAGCAAACTTTAAAATATATCTGAAATTAAATCATTTTATGGGCTTGGCCATAAAGATAATATCTCACAGGTTTAAATGCAACCAGAGACACACAGTCTGTACTAGGAAGCTTTCTGTATTGTCTTTGGTGTGAACTAATTACTATTCTGGAAGTGTGGTGGTGTGAAATTGTTTTATGACTTCTAGTACCTGCCTCATATCTGAAAAAAAAGCCCTTGTGTGTGTATTTTTACAGGTAGGTGCTAAATCCCGCCAGCTTCCAGCAATGGAACTTTGCATGGGAACTAGAAGTCAGATGACCAGAAGTGGTGTCATTCTGCAAGCTATCCCAGAGGTAATATTTTAGATATTATTTTGAGAAGTCTCTTAGTGAGACTGAGCATTCTGTATTCTGTCTTGGGCCTGACAACAAGAAGGTCCATTCACCACATCATCTGCCTTGCTGTGTTAAGTAAGTAGGGAATAGTAATTCTCTTAGATTCAGTCAGGAATATAGTGAAGCTTAGTTTAGATATTGTTTTTCTTTATTTGTCTGCATCTGTCCTTCAATGTTATTTTAAATATTTCCTTTGATTTTGTTCTGCGATGTCACTGTGAATAGATATTTAGTATTGTTTTGTTCTTTTATTATTGTCTATTAAATATATTTAAACCTTTCATTGTGGTTGATCTTTGTAGAGATATTTAAGTTTTGAGAGTATTTGCATATTTATTTGGTGACACTGTGTGGGCCACACCTAATAGCCTTGCTCTTGGTCAAACTACCATTTGTATTAATATCAATTTCACTCAGTATATTGGGTATCTGGGCAAGGACCTTAAGGTAGCTGGCAGGAGTGTCTGGTCATGGTGGTAACTACCTTATACTATGGGCAGAAAAGGGCATAGCTAGTAAACCTGTACTAGCCTTTCTCAGGTGTGTGTGCAAATGAAATCTCAAAGAGTGTCTGTCAGCTACTTGGGTGGGGACACAAAGCACTGGTCGGGCAGCAAGGGTTCTAGAGGTCTTCATTTGGACACAGCTGAGCTCTCAACTCTATAGCTGTGCCAGTGGGGAGTGTAACTGGGGTTCTGGAGAAAGAGGGAGAAACCGGCCCTGGACTGACTGTGTTCCCCATTGCTCTTAAGGGAAGTTGTGCTTGACTGTGCTTGATGCAGAGAGCTGCATCTGGAGATACTGGGTGTGTACCTGCTATCCTCTCAGTGAACGTTCCTCACAGGTGTCAGCGGTGAGGATTGAGGCTCCTTGATTACTGGTCCAGAGGTGGTGGGGCATCAAAGTGAATATAGTAACAGAGATAAAACATCTATAAATGGGATCTTTAGAAAAGAGTAGGAGAAACTTACATAGGAAAAATGGGAATTATGGGAAAAATCTATACAGGGTAAAAATGAGGTATAAAGGAAGGCAATATATGAATGAGCTATGTAATGTTTGACTCTCAGTGACTGGCTAGATTGTAAGTGATATATAAAACTATGTCAGTATGGTTTGTTTTCATTTATATAAATGTATGATTGCCTATGTCATAAGCGATAATTTAGTAAAAATGTTTCTTGTTTAAAAAAAAAAAAAATCAATGGATCCAGTTAGGTCTGAAGGTGATGGGGGCTCTTCACATTTTAACAGAAACTGTACAATATGCTGATACTGAACTTGAAAAGATGCCCCTTCTCTGCTCATAACTTTTCAGAAGGCTAATGCATGTTTGGATAGTAATGCAAGTAATTTAGGGACGGAAAGGGGAAAAGTAAGAGCAATGCTGAATACTTCTATTTTGATATGCAGTGTTAAGAGTATTTTGAGAGATTTCAGATGTCTTGTCATTTTGCAATGGATGAAATATTTAAAATATGATCTCATTGCAGTAGTAGACACTAGTCTGGTGAATGTGGATAAAATAATTCAGTTTGAGAAAGTTTGGGGGATGGAATTATTTTGTCTTTGGGCATGGGCACATGTTCAGTTATAACTTTTATGAATTAAAAGAAAGATAATATAGCAGTTAAAGTTGGTTACATCTGTTACTGGCAAGAAGATTTGTAGTAGATTTGTTTGCTAGGGGGTGCATGTATAGATTGTGTGCTCTATGCCAGTGTTAAATATGATTTAAGATGCTTTCTTTTTGAAAGTTTATAAGCTTTATTATTAGTTCAATTACCTATCATTTTATTTGACAACTTTAATTGTGATTTATGTAGTAGGAAGACAAATGCTTTACATGATGTTAACCTGTGTAGGAATATATTGACAGCTGGGGGGTTATAACTGGGGCAACTGAAATACTTTACTTATCAAAGGGGATGCTTCAGAACTGAACTGAGATAAATTATTTTTTTTACTTTCTATCATTTTACGGAAGTAGTGAGGGGCAAGACCTTTCTTGGTTTTAAAGATCATTATGTTATATGAGCACATTTGGAATGGAAAACAACATAAAGATAGTCTAAGGAATTAACCACAACTACATGCTGATGTTTATCGATAGTGGATCAGGTTGATAGAGAAATATATAAAGTATATAAGGTGCAAAAAATATTTCAAAGGTAAAAAAAAAAAGAGTATAAATCTTGAATTAGAGATTATGAACTACTTTTAGAATAAAAACATACAAACAACTCAGCAGGAGAATCCCTGTACTCCAACTATATCTCCAAAAAAGTATAAATCCATCCCTTTCTTTCTCAGACAAATGGGCAATTTGAAATTCTTTAAACCACAACTAAAAAAATATCTAGATGACTCCTGAGTGTGATCTGTATTTTTCCAGTCTATAACCCACCGTACTCCTCATTACGATAGGTGACATCTCACATCATTCTCTTAATTTTTCTTCCGATGAAGAAAAATATATTGCCCATTCTTTCACTCTCAAAACAATTGTTGACAAATTCTTGTTGACACAAATGTATTACTACAATTATCAGCATCTTTTACAGCATTAATACAAAATATTCTTCACATCTGAGATTGTGAATGTAAAAGTGAAGTCTGCACGCAAATATCCACGCCTGTTAATTATTGCAGTTAGAATTCTTTATACTGCAACAGAAATGTATATTGTTTGCATGATTGTATTGCTCCCCTTTCTTGATTCTAAGTGAAGTTTGCACACATATATCCATCACTATTGCTGTGTAATGTAATGTGAATGACACTCTGTGTACTGTAGATTACAATGTGAATGTATCCATGTACACTATATGTAAATGTGCATTTTATTTTACTCCTTTTGTTTTTGCAGAGAAGTTTGCTGTCTGTGTAATGAGTACATCTTTATGTGTGTGTGTGTTTACACACACACACACACACACACACACACACACACACACACACACACACACACACATATATATATATATATATATATATATATATACACACACACACACACATATATATATATATATATATATATATATATATATATATATATATGTGTGTGTATATATACGTGTGTGTATGTGTGTGTATTTTTGTCAATTGGAACCTTTCTCCCAGGCCTCTGCTGACAAGGGGTTTATTGCCCAGTCAGATTTTCCTAGTAATAAAATGCGATCAATAAATAAATATGATGAAAAGTAAAAGGAGTTGTATTTACAAAATAAAGCCAGAATGACAGAGATACTTATAAATGTGCATTTTACAGGTAGGAATAAAGAGAGGTTAGATGTGCAGTGGTAGTACTATGGGAGGGATAGAAACTGTGTTTGTGGGGAATAGGAGTTATTTCCTGCAGGAGATACACTAGCTTAGCAATTGTTTTTTAATACATTTTTCACGTATTTTGGAGAGTGGGTATAAGATTGCTATAGGTCTAAAATTAGTGATGTCAGTTGAATTTCCTCCATTGTGTAGAGGAATAATGTGTGTGTTTTTTTTTTCAAGAGAGAGGGAGTGTGGGATTCCTGGACTGACCCATTTATAAGGATTGAGACAGGAAAGGCAATGCTATCAGCTGATATTTTAAGGTATTCACTTGGAAGGTCATCAGTTGAAGTAGAGCATGGTTTGAGCTTGTTTAAAAGTATTTTTATACAGAATGTGGGCACAGACTTGACGGTGAAAGTGAATGTGGTAATATGTAGCTGCTAGGCAGGGTTGGAATTAGATGTTGGAGAATCCTTGGTTAGGGATGCTATGCTATATATGAAATAGGAGTTGAACTCTATTGCAGTTTTGAGTGGTGAGTTATTGGGAGAGGGCTTAGGATGGATTTTCTGGTTGGGATGTAAGATTTCTTTAATGGCTGACCAGAATTGTTTAGGGTTATGTTCACTATTGTTCTAAATGCTGTAATAGTATATTGTTTTTTCTTAATTTATTTGCTTTTTAGCATGTTTTGGACCATTCTGAAATTTTTAAGGTATTGTGGTGTTTTATATTTTTGCCGTTCTTTCCACATTTATTCCTCCATCTTGCATTAGCATTCTACTCTTTTTGGATAGCCAAATTGTAGTATTTATTGTTAGTCTCTTCCTTCTAGGAGGTGCAAGGCTATTTAGGATGTTTAGGAAAGCTGTATTGAATTTATTTATAGTATCATCTAAGGGAAGGATTTTTAAGGTGTTTCACTTAATAGATGGTAGGGTAGTAATGGATATTACTGTGGAAATTGGATATGGTGAAAGTTAAAAAATAATAATAAGTAGTATTATTAATTATTCCAGTGTAATTCATTATGTTTTTCTAGTGTACTTTAAACTCTTACATATTTATAGATTTATTGTTTTGTCACCTCCCCCTTTTGTTCTTTATTAAATTCCTGCTATCTCCTCATATTAGTTTATGAAGCAACTAACAATATAACATAAATAACTGGAATTATTGATGGTATTTGGAAGCACTATGACTCATTGTTTAAGCACTGAGCAAAATAGGAAGCCCTGTGGTTCATTGTTTAAGCACCAAGTAAAAATAAATAAATAAATAATATAAAACATGAACCAGGCTAAGAAGGAATGCTGGTTGACTAACAAAGAGGCTAAAATTGGAGTTGCAATAGCAAAGAATAAGGCATCAGAGGTGTTCTACCAGCTTTGGGAAAGTGCCTTAGTAGATGGCACAAAGAAACTCTATCAGGTTGCAAGACACACATAGAAATAAAAAGAATATAGTCAGACACTCATCAAAAGGGATGCCAGAAACAACCTATTCATCAGTTCACAGGAAATCAAAGGCAGATGGAAGGTGTACTTTCAGCAGCTTCTGAATGAAGAAAGTTATACTACTCCAGACAGAGCCTATGATGAAAGAAGAGGAGGAGCCTACCTTAAAAGAAGTAAAAACAGTACTAAGGAAAGTAATGTCAGGGAAAGAAGTAGGCTCAGATGAGGCGACAGCAGATATGATCAATATGTTGGGTGAGTTGGGAGAGACATGACTCCTGAGGCTGGTATGGAATGAAAGGGGTGTCCCAGATAATTGGACAATAGTGCCAGTGTATAAGAACAAACTATGGGCAGTACAAGGATATCAAACTCCTGTCACATCGCATGAAAGTTCTGGAGAGGGGAATTGATAAACAAATATGAAAAATAAGGTGTACAAAACAGTGGTGTGACCAGTACTATTGTGTGGTACAGAAATGTGGGCAGTAAAGGCAAAGCAGTTGTGGAAGCTAGAGATAAAAATGAACTGCCTAAGATGTGTGATAGGATACACACCATGCGACAGATGAAGAAATTAAAACATCAGAGGAGAAGGCAAAGTAGCTCCAACTACAGCGATTATCAAAAAGAAAAGATTATGGTGGTTCAGGCACATATGCAGAAAAGCAGAAGACAATTGGGTGAAAGAGATTTGGGACAGACAAGAAGAAGGTACAAGAAAATGAGGGCATCCAGCAAATAGATGGCTGGATTGTGTGACACAAGACCTGCAATAGTCAGGGATGATTGTTGAAAAAGTTTGGAAAGAGACATTGAAACAAGAGAGATGGTGACATTTGACATGACATCCCTACCCCATGTAGAAAATGTAAAAAAGGGGGTTGATGATGGCGATGGCAATGAATTAATGTGAAAATGTTTACAGTGATTTATACAAAAAATTGTTATGGCTAATAGATTTAATTAAGTGTTCTCCAATATTTTAAAACAAATAAAAAATAATATAGTTTGATTGAAATACCACTTTATAATAACTATAAAGATGGCATTAATAAAAATAGTTAGATATAATATATACAAAACATTACTGGTTTAATCAGTGACCAGAAAAGATTATCCCTGTTGAAATATTTAAACTCAAATAAAACTGATGTGGCTTTTATTCAAAAATATTATATACTGAATGATGTCTGAAATGCAGTTAGCACAGAAAATGAAGGACTTCAGCTGTTAATGAGCTGTTTTCCGTATGCAATTGTTTGACTCAGGTAGCCCCTTTAAAGAGACACTTCCACTAACAATGATAGAATTCTGAAACAGAATAATTACTTTGGTTAATATGTAATGGATACCAGTTTTAGGAGCTAAATATGCTAAAATGTCTGAATTTGTATTAAGCAATATGAAGGAAAGTCTAACTTTAAGGGTGTTTTGGAAAGATCAGATAGAAGTGTTGTTAAGACTCCTAGAATATCACCTTCTTGTCAAGACATTAAATAATTGTTAGGATCTAGTTAACTTAAGCAACTTAAATTATATAAAAGATAATAACACATTGACTCAGACACACTACTCTAATGTCCTTGGGATTCAGTTGAGAATACATATTAGGGTATTTATATCAAATTATATAATAAATAATATGACAGCATTAAAGTTATGGGTTCATTATCAGATCACAATGCCCTCCTTTTCAGATTTTAAATAACAGACAATTGACAATACCTACTGTAATATTTGCATACATTACAAAACTATATGAATTCAGGCAGCGGTTTCTAGTACAGATGCATTATCACTTTGAATTTAATGTTAGCAACAGTGTAGAAAATTTTATTTTATGAGATACATTAAACCATTCCTTTATGGAAAATAATGGCATGGTATAATGAAAATGTTAAGGAGTGGAATAAGGAAATATTGGAAATTCAACTAAAATCAATATAGTCAAACTTAAAGTACATAAAGGAGAGAAAATATTTATGAACATGCTAAATGTCCTTATTAAAAAACAGCAACTAATGGATCATAAGACAAAGATGACATTGAAAAAGTTTCACTTAAATTCATACACCCCTAGAAGCTTACATAAACTAGCTAACAGAACTAAGTTAATTAGTTAATATAACCATATCCTAGTCAATAAATGTGTTGAAAGTAACAAAAGATTACACAAATAGAGGATGTTATATTAGAATTTAATAAAAACATAGAACATTTAGTAATATACATTGAAATACATCATTAGACAAAGAATACTCAGAAAACTGGATTATGGCATATTTGTACTAACTAAATAGACTGATAATCAAGAAGTAATTAAACAAATAAAAAATCTTAAAGATAATTAAATAACCTGCATTGATGGCTTAATGTCAGAACTTTATACATTATTGCCAGCTAGGGTAACACAGTTACCAACAAAAATGTATAGGGGAGCTCAACTAAATAATAAAATACCTATATGATGGAAATGCTCTTTAATGACCCCTTTACTTGAATGATATAACATGCCCAATGGAATGCTCAGCATATAGACCAATCACATTATTTAATATATATTGCAGAATACCTGTATCAGTATTTGTCAGCACATTGAAAAATATTTACCTGAACCAAAAGAAGCAGAACAAAGTGGATCTGTAGTCAGTAGACAGATTCAAGATAATTCAACAGAATAATTACTTTAAAAGACTGCTACAATATTAATGAAGGATTAGCAATTACATGTTTGGACATATAAAGGCATTTGATAAATTAAATTAAATTATTTATATACTGCATTAGATACATTTGGCTTCCCAATAACAGTCATAGATTTGATGAAATCATTATTTATTTAATAACCAGATATATGTTAAAACTGGATCCCTTTATCAAATATGATATATGCCTAAAATATCAAATAAGGTTCTCCCTTGTTGTCTATATTGCTTACCTTGGTTAGTCATTAATAAACAAAGGCACCACCAAAGGGTAAAAGCTCCTGTGGCTCCAAAGACAAGATAAAGAACCAGCAAGATAAAAACCATCCACAGAGGCTATACACGGCAGACAGTATCAACGAACACTAGAACACCACTAAACAGTTCATATGAAATGATATGGAGACGCGGACTTCTACAAACAGTCCAAATTTAATAGAATAGTTAGCGCTTTCACCACAAAGGCTTCATCAGACTAAACTACATAAAAAAATCTCCAAGCATTTAAATAATGGAACATGTTCATCCATAGGTCAAACCAAATTCTGACATCATTCACTGCTAATTAATATACAATGCGCAGGGAACAGGTTAATCCATCTGGAAAACATACTTCCAAGTTATTTAATACTAACATTTAAACAATTGAATAAAGTCATTAACAAAATAACCATCACTCAAATGATAATATATAAAAGTAACATAAATATAAAGACTATTTAAAACCTATTAATATCTGAAATATTAAAACCTATAAAATTAAATTTATTGCTTATAGTATATCTGGTATGTCTTGAAACTCATCTCAATAATATAATGAGACAAGTTAGAAAATGCATGTATATATACATAATCTATGTATATAAAAAACATATAAATGGTGAACATGACAACAAAATTCAAAGATCACCGTGCCTAGCCAACTATGAGATTATTTCTTAAAAAGACATAGCACTAAAGGCGTAATAAGTAAAGATATTATTCATAGCACAGGACAGGTTGTAAAGTATGTTAATTTGATAGGTGTAGAGCCTCAATGGTCCAAGGACTAATCATCTGAACTAAGTAAAAATGAAAATAAACATAGACAAAGATGGACATTAAACTTCCTTTCACTTATGCACAGTCAGCCTTCTATTCCGAAGGATAGGTCTAAGAGGGACTTTGTCATTCAGTCCTGGTGTCCTGTCAGCTCTTCATCTAATGATCCATCTTAACTCACACTCCTCTGTGTAAGTTCCAATATCTCCCCCCCCCCCCCCGTGGGCTTGGTGTAATAATTTGTATAACGGAGAAAATGAAAGTATGTGTGGTACCTAACATTCTATTATGCTTGGCCAGGGCATTAAACTCCGAGCCAACGCGTATATGATACACATGTTCCCTGATATGCTCACGGAGTTTCCTGTTGGTCTTGCCTATATAAAATGCTTGGTTAGTCATTAGCCAATAAGGTAAGAGAAAATTTCTTAAAAAAAGTTTAAAGTTAATAAGAAATATGAATTAAAAATGTAATATAAACTGATGACACCTTACCAACTCCCACCAATATGGAAACATAATTTATTCATGACTAACAAATCCTTACAATATTTAAAATTATATCTGGATTAAAGTTTATTAATAGTAAAACTAAACTCTTAATGGTAAACCATAATCAGAAACATAATTTAACAATAAAAGGAAAACAATTTAAAAGAACATAAAGAAATTAAATATTTAGGAATCTTTCTAAAGTAAAATGTACAGTAAAATTATAGGCAACTTAAAATCATTATAAAATCATTATATGTTGGAATAAATTATTCTCTGCTTTAGACAATACATTACTTCCAAAATTCTATATTTTATTCAAAGTACAAACTTGTCAACTGTTAAAATATATATTTTCTTGGTACTCCAATAATCCTAGAAGAGTCTTTATAATCACATAAGTTCAGGTGATAAATGGGATTGGGTTTTTCAGGTTTAGAATCATATATAGTAGCTCTAATACAAAAACAATTTTTCATTGGATTACTCATGACTATAAATCAAATTGGAAATGCTTCCTTTAAATTTTGGTAATATAAAAATGAATTGTCAACACAGAATGTCGATGTTATTAACAATAAAGTCTGGTTAATGCTAGCAAATCATCTTATATGTATATATATATATATATATATATATATATATATATGGGTACACTTTCCTACAATGAAAATGTACTTTTTTGAAATGGGAAAGTGCATCCCCACTTAAGCGAAAGTGCACTTTAACGAAAGTGCAATTTTGCTTAAGCTCACTAGACCGAACCTACCGCACCACAATGGAGCACATTGAACAATGGGCTATGTCCTCAACTGTGGTGCGATAGTCACGGACCTTAGGGTTAGGACACGGGTCAAGGTAAAGGGGAAAGTCCTACTAACTATCCCCTTACCCTAGCCCGTGCCCTAACCCTAAGGTCCGTGACTATCGCACTACAGTGGAGGACATAACCCGATTTGGAATGTCTTTCACTGTGGTGCGATAGTCACGGACCTTAGGGTCAGGGCACAGGTCAAGGTAAGAGGATAGCCCTGCTAACTATCCCCTTACCCTAACCCGTGCCCTAACCCTAAGGTGCATGACTGCTAGCTCTTTCGGTCTAGCTGGTTCGCTAGAGTGCACTTTCGTGAAAGTGCACTTTCGCATTAGTGTGGGTGTACTTTTGAAGTTCGAAGTAGTGAACTTTCGTTCTTCAAAAGTACACCCATATATATATATATATATATATATATATATATATATATATATGGATTTACTTCTAAATACCGTAATTTCAGAATCCTGAAGACCAATATACCAAGATGAGAATCGTGAAACTTAAAATCCCAGGGAAAGTAAACACATGCCCAACACAACATTAAAATACACCACACTATCTAAAACCCACCACATACCCTCTAACTATGTATACCAACTCCGTGATCACACTACAGTGGAGAAAGGGAAAAATTCCCCACATTGGGCAAGTGTTCACTTGCCCCTGGAAACCTTACATGGTTCGGCATTTTAGGTTTTGTGGTTCATGTCTCAGTATATTGGTCTTCAAGATTCTGAAATTACGGTATTTAGAAGTAGACTAATATATATATATATATATATATATATATATATATATATATATATATATATATATATGTATATATATTAATATAGTCTTTTATGTCAAACAGCTGACATAGTGATGTTATAAATGTTGACAGCAAAATTCTGATATACTTGCCACAAGGCTGAACCTTGCAGCAGGAAAATTAGAGCATTGTTTTCACAGGCAGGCAAGACATATACTCCCTGTTAATTATATATACTAACTCTAAGATCACACAATCCCTAGGGTATGGGCATATTCCCATACTCTTGGAATTGTCAGTCTCAAATACCTGTCAACCAGTAGTCATAATTCTAAGACCACAATATCAAAAGACCAAAATGAAGACGACAATATCAAACTCCTGGACTTGCACCTCTGTATGAACAATGTTAGAATTCGTTCATGGGGCCGCACCTCTACAAGTCCCATATTAACACTTATTCCTGAGTCCACACCACTGCAGGACCCATTTTAGCAGTTGTTCCTCGGTTTACACTGGTAAGGGAGATTTTGTTTTCAAGACTTTTAGAAATTGTAGCCTTCATTGTTTTAGTCTTTTGATAAAAGTGAATATGTAAACAAATAATTTTTAAGAAATCACTCTTCATCCTTAGGATTATAGAGACATAGTAGAAATGAGTTGGTTACTTTGCAAGATAAGACATTTATAGCAGTGTATAACTGTACAGGAAATAATAAAAATGTTTAATCTATATATACTTAGTAATTTAATGTGAACATTCCCAGACCCCAAGGATTTAATGGCCCTGATTTTAGGGGATCCTCTAAACTGATACATTATATAAATAAAACAAGACTCACAGGTAAGATCGATAAGTCAATATTATCAAAATTATACAAAATAGTAAAATGGGAAAATGCATTCATTAATGATAAATAAATTTAAAGGATTGCAATGGGATTCTATTATTAAATGTTCAACTTCTCTGCCCTTTTTCTCCCTATTTCAGTCCCTGCTATAAATAAACAACAATAAAGCATTTAAAATATTTTAAATTGACTGTTTCTCTCTACTAGAACAGTACCATACTGCACTGTGGTGGTTTCAAAAAACTTTTATCCCGCCATGGAAAAGCTTACTGCAGTCTCCAATTCATTGATGTCATCAAGGCCAATGAATACAGGTAGTTTTCTGGCCAATGCCCTCCCCAAACTGACATCACCATGACTGTCCTAAAAAAATCCATGCTGTGATGGCACAGCTCTCTGTTCCTTTCCTGGCCTCCCCATACAGAAAGTAAAGATTAGAAGAAGGAAACAATACATTTGTCAAGTCTCCTACTGTGGGCTGTCAATCACAGCAGGTAACAGCTCAAAGTACCCTTAGCACTTTGACAGCTAGGGAAATTAGGTATAAAGCGGGATGGGAGATAAGTCGAAGTAGTAATAATTCAGGCTTCACAAAAGACTGCAATTTAGCCATCCTAAAAAGAAGCTGAAAGTCTGTTCTGTGGCATTTGCACTGTTTCCATTTTAAGTAGCCATTGAACAGCATGAAATGTTACTTAAAACTAAGTGACTAGCAGTTTATGTATGTAAAATCAATGCAGTGACAGGAACTTTAGGAAGAAAGAGGCCTGTGTGATGTATTTTTACAGACAAGCACTGCATTGTCGGATACTTAGAGGCAGAAATTACGTATGACTCAGAAATTATGCATAAAAATATTTAAAAACCTGTAAATAGTCCCAGAGTGGTGTTAAAAGTGTAGGAAACACCAAACCATGATGAAATAAAGATTTTTTTTGAGTCTGTTGGTGCCGTTCTCCTTTAAATATGTGCTCTCATTATGTAAATTTAAAGAATTACAGTATTCTTTTCAGGATAAATCACTAATGCTAAAGTCTACCAAATATACTGCTTCTTCAATGTTTTGGAAAATATATCTACAAGGGACTTTATACATAGAACTTTTTGTACACCAGACAAAGTAATTAAAATATGTAGGTCTCATAGTATTTATTCCTGTCAGAGATGTAAGCAGGTTTTGAAGGCTGATTGGTGTCAAGTATCTGTAAATTGTCAAGAAATTAAAGCATAATGGAATGAGTTCCACTCATTTTATCAAGCATTGTGAGTGTATAACTTTTTTCTTTATAGACACTCATATAATGGTCTGGATTCAGACAACGTTGCCTCATTGTGCTAAGTGAATTTGCATGATGAGCACCCGTGCACAGACTGTTTGTGATTCAGAAAGTCCAGCTACACAACATGGCTAAGCCAAATAATGTTGTTAGCTGTTATGTGTTAATGAATGTATAATGAGGTGCTGTATATGAGGATGAGGCAAAACAAGCTGGAATGATTAAAAAATTCTTACATGCTGCACAACAGAGATACACTCTATTTATATTTGAACCAGGCCATATACCCATGCTCAGAAGGACTAGATTGCTGAATTAGGTTAGGGGTTGCTGCAGTAATATTAAATGTGTACATATGAATAGGTGGCTTTGGTTACTTTGTTTGTGGCTTCACCTCTGGAAAAACTAAAATATGCATGTATAATATATAATATATATGTGCATGTGTGCACGCATGCAAAAATGCCATATATATATATATATATATATATATATATATATATATATATATATATATATATATAAATATAAAACACCAACAAATTACCCAGCACTTGCTCGATCCAAAATATGTTCCATGATAAATAAACCACATGATACAGCAAAAGGATCAACCTTTAATGTCATTCCACATTCCACTTGTGAACAAATACACTTTGCACACAAAATAATGGCCTCAGATAAAGGCTCAACAAACCAGTTTCACCATATAGGCATCCTCAGTGTTTAATTCAACAGGAAGTGACACTATCCCCCACATATATACTATTCATTTAAAATGACAATGACTTAATTCCCTTAATTAAACCTTTCAAAACACTATGAAAAACATTTATTACATATTTTTTACACATTTTTTAAATTTTTTACAAATTTTCATTCAGTCCTGGTTTATATTGTGCCCCTAATCTAAGTATCCAAGTTTTTTCTTTATTATCATCTAAAATGTTATGTTTTTTAATAATTGACAGTCTATCTCCATAAACCTTATCTATACCCACAAAAATAAAATGTGCCCCAACATGTTCCAAATGATGCTTATATAACACACTATGCAATATTTTACAATTAATATCACTAATATGTAAGGCCATTCTATGTTTCAGTGGCCTAGACGTTTGCCCTATATAGAAGGCTCCGCATTTCCATACTGCCATGTACACCACCCAGTCTGTGTTACATGTAATAAAAGTCCTAATGTCAAATGCCTTCATAGTATTAACAGACGTGAAATATTTGGCTTTAGATACCACTTTGCAATAAACACAATTTCCACAAAAAGTACTACCCCTTAATATTTCATTTTTTGATGTTTGCTCCATAAATGAGCTTTTTTATATTTACTTAAATGTTCGCCTATATTTCTTCTTCTCCTATAACCAAACTGACATTATTCATCCAATAATTGCTCAAAAAAGGGGTCAGACTTCAAGATTGGCCAATACTTCTGAATTAGCTTTTTAATCTTAAATGTATTTGTAACAAAAGTGGAAATAAATCTTAACTTCTGTGTCCTAGTCTTATCTATACCACCTTCTCTATCCAATTTTAACAAATTATTTCTCTCCTGCTTACTGCTATACTCATGTGCTTTGGAAATTACATCATTGGTGTATCCCCTTTTTAAAAATCTGGACTCCATTTTATTTGCTTCATCCTCAAAACATTGGTTAGAACTACATAAATGTCTTAATCTCAAGAATTGTGCCTTGGGTATATTACTTATTACATGAATGACAACTGTTGGCATCTAATATGGAATTTTAATAAAAGGCTCCCTGAGCAAACTTGTAGCCATTGTACCATCAATTAGTTGTGAAACATTCACATGCAAAAAAAATCTGTTAAATGACTGGATTTTCCCAACAAACTTAATGCCCAAACTATTTGTATTTAAATAACTAGCAAATTTGTACCACATTTCAATAGAACCTTCCCATATACACCAACAATTGTCTAAAAATCTGCGCCACATATTGATAAATTGTTTATATTTATTTCTATCATGATATATCAATTTGGCTTCCAAAAAGCCCATTAATAAATGTGCATATATAGGCACAAAATTGGTACCCATTGCTGTGCCTTTAATTTGTAGATACTAAATCATTCTTATAGAAAAAAGCATTATGTTCCAAAATCAACCCCAATGCTTTAAGTAAAAATTCAGTCTGTGTATCACTATATAGTCCAGATATTTCTAACCAATATTTCACAGCTGTTAACCCTCCTTCATGTGGGATGCTCGTATACAATGACTGAACATCTAATGTGCATAAATATGCATGTACAGGTACTTGAATGTCATCCATAAGCTTTACAAATTGATTAGTGCCCTTAATCCTATCTCTTATCAAGGGCAATAATGGTTTTAGTTGTTTCTGCAAATACATTGACAAAGGTTCAGTCAAAGAACCTTTACTCGAGACTATTGGTCTTCCAGGGGGGTTAACTATAGTTTTGTGAATTTTTGGTAAAATATAAAAAGATGATGGTTCAGGGTCATTCACCTTTAACTGTTCTCCCGTTTCCTTACTTAACATGCCTTTCAAGACTGCATTATCCAGAAATTTATCAACTGTAAATTTAAAGCCTTGTCCTGGATCAAATGGTAATCTAATAAAAGATGTGGAGTCATTTAATTGTCTCATAACTTCACCATCATAATTCATAGATTCCCACAACACTATACCCGCTCCCTTATCTGCTTTAACCACCACCAAACTATCATTATTATGTAAATTCTGTAAAGCTACCTTTTGGTCAGTAGTCAAATTAGCACCAACATTTCTAAAGATATTATTTTGACTTAAATGTAAATTGTGTAAAATACATTCCTCAAATAGCTTTACAGAGGGGTGGTAGGAAGGTTGAAAAGTAGATTTTTTAACTTTAAACGTAGGTTCAACAACATTTCCAAGCCTATTACTGTAATAAAACTTCAGATTTAAATTATGGCAAAAACTTTTCACATCAGACACCACAGAAACATGTGACACATAAAAAGCAGCTACATAGCTTAAACCTTTATTCAGCACATCGGTTTCATCTTTAATTAGAGTGTGAGATGTTAAATTAAGTACTAAATTGTTTTCATCACATATATATATATATATATAAATTTTTTGAAATTACCTTTTGAACATCGTGCCATTTCTTAATGAATATCATATCTTCACTTCCCACACCTGGCTCTACATAAGCCTTTATCTGAGGCCATTATTTTGTGTGCGAAGTGTATTTGTTCACAAGTGGAATGTGGAATGACATTAAAGGTTGATCCTTTTGCTGTATTGTGTGGTTTATTTACCAAGGAACGTATTTTGGAGCGAGCAAGTGCTGGGGAATTTGTTGGTGTTACATATTGTATGCTCATGCACAGCTGTTGCTTCTGGGCAGCCATTGTGTGGATTTATATATATATATATATATATATATATATATATATATATATATATATATATATATATATATAGGTGTGTGTGTGTGTGTGTGTGTGTGTGTGTGTGTGTGTGTGTGTGTGTGTGTGTGTCAGGGTGTGTGTAGAAATAGTGCCAGTGTGTGGAAAACCAACATTAAGAAAACCAAATAATGTGTAAAGGGCCAGGGAATAGTTATCATATGCACACATGAGAAAGGGAACTGGCTCTACCATGAAGTACACTGGATAAACCACCTCCATGGTTTGAAGTCTGTACTCCTAAACTTTTGTCTGTCATTGGCTAGCTTCACCCCTTTTGGCATGCTGATTATGCTAATTAGAGCTCATCTCATTAATGTTTCTAAATTGCTATATTTGCATGATGAGCATATCTAGTATGCATTGGAAAATTTCTACACAATGCTGTACACACACACCTGAGCACTTGTGGACAGTTCCATGCAAGCACAGTCAGAGGAACATTTTAGGAGTGAGGGAATTGTTATACTATATGTAACCTTCTTTAGATGGAGTCACCGTAGCGCATGGGTTCTCAAGGACTGCCATTGAAAGCATAATAATACAATACCTATAGTTTTAGAGTTTGCCATCCATCATGGAAATGAGTTGTCTGTCAATGCTCATCACTGTGTGGAAGATGGGACTCATGAGAACTGTTATGGGCACCAGTTATCTGCCATGTTTCCCTGAGATTCTTCAATGTCAGACAACATGGGTGGAGAAGCAGAGGGTAGGGCTCCTTGTGAAAAAGAATCCAAGATTTTTCTGGACATCCTACTTAAGGAGTACAGCCAGAAATTCCTACAGGAGGACTATACTGGAACACAGTATAAAGCTGAAGCCTATAATAGTATGGCCAAGGTTGTCACCTATGCTGTTGACATCCCACATATGGGAGAACTGTGCCATCACAATTAAAGTAACACGGGGCATCTAAATCCTGACCTCCTTTGCCATTGGGTTGAAGAAGTTAAGGTGCAGTCACCACCAACTTACTTTAGCTACTCAAATAACCTGGCACTGTGTGCCATCTACACATTTTAAATCATGCCCTTTTTATATATATCTAGGCCCTGAAGAGATTGAAAGGAATAGGCAGATGCACAGGAGCAGACTGGAGTACCTAAGAGGGCTGGGGTGAGTATGCATGCTGTCATAAAAATGCCTGCCTTTTAGTAGTAACAGTAGTAACAGTAATAAGCATTAAAGATAATGTATAACTGTCATACAATAATGGAACATCTGTCAGTGCTGGCATTGCTCAAAGTAGTACAATGTCAGTCCTATCATAGAAGTACCTCCTCTTGTACAAGTGGCCAGGTGCATCTTTATGTCCTCACATTGTGAGGATGCCTGTGTGTTCAAGTTGTCATGAAGAACATTTCATACATAATTTTCTATCCAGTTCTATCACTTTAGCAGATGACTGGAGAATAGTGCAGTACATGGTCCAGATATGTAAGATCACAATAAGTACTTTAGCAAACATTTTCCAATATACAATGTTGTCCTTTGCCTATCACCTGCAATTTAAATATATATCTATATATGTTTGAGCAGCATGCTTACTTTGTATATGTACAATATTCTCAGATATCAAGTTGCATCTGTGATCACAGGCACAGGCTGGTCTGGCTAAATACTGTAGCTCCTTCTGTTAATCTTTTATCTGTCAGACTACATGCAAAGGTGGCTTCTAAAATTCATGATTATTAATACTTCGAAAAGTGCATTTTGTTTAACTGTATCATCAACATAGTTAAGAATATAGTTTTAATTCTGTTTGTATTTCACTTCCCCATTCTCTTTGTCGCTATCCTTTCTCTTACATACATGTATTTTATTTATCTTTTTGTTTCTTTTCATTTCTTTTACTATCATATGCAGCAGCACAGCAACCTGTACCCATTACTCTAGCAAGGCCTGTTGGCTCCGCACAAGTGAAACAACCAGCCTATCTTTATCCCAGCCTGCTACAGTTGCTTCCACACCTCCTATTTTACCTACACCACCTGCGTCAGATACTCACTGGCAGCAGGGTAAGCAGAAGTGACACCTTTGTCATCCATTGGCATTTGAAAGAGCGTATGGGGGATATCATTTACAGGAGGTGGTAAGCTCATATTGGCCACATGGAGATTATGCTGCTGTGAGTCACATCCCTGCACAGTACTGGTTCCATCTTCTGAGTCAGGATCCCTTGGTAACACTACCCAGAGTGACGAGTAATGTCCCACTGGATCTCAGCTGGCATTTGCAAACACTCAGTCCTATCATGCAACTAGATGTTCCCTACCTTTTGAATCCATGTCCACCTTGTTGGATTTGCAGTCCTCAACCCACCATTGTCTTCCCTTTGTTTGCCTAATGTCTCCTTCACTATTTGTTCCTCTTCCTTCATTGTGTTACACTCATACCCTGTTAGTCATGTCTGTCTTTCCTTCATTATGGCACCCCATACCCTGTTAGCCATGTCTGCTTTCCCTGCTATCTAATTACCCCTTTCACTTTCCTCTTACTTTTCTTACTTCCCTCCTCCCCCAACACTGTTTTCTTAAAAAATGTGCACCTGTTCCAGAAAAAAATTCCATGCCTCCTAGCTCCACTTCCATCCTGCTCATTCCATTTTTGCTCAGTTTCTGTTCTACTTTCTGCTTGCTTCCCCTTTTCTTCTATTTCATATACTCCCATTATCAAACCTTTAATGCGGTCAAAAAGTGATAAACACTTCACACACATGCCTAAAAACAGCATTTAAAACACATACATTTCTGTGGTCATACAGTGTGCAACAGGTCAGTGAGAGGACTGTTGATGCCCATGTGCAACCAACAAGATACAGCACTGCCTGTTGTATAGCATCAATGAAGTCCACTTGATATCAGGTCCAAGGTATATTGCCCTCAACTGCCATTGATTGTGCAAATGAGTTTAGTTCTTTTGTGTGAAAGCTGTAAAATATGAAATGGGTCAGAGGTGTAGCTAGCAATTTTGGCACTCAGTGTCATCCCATGATCTGATGACCCCCTTGACTTTAGGTTAAGGAGCAGAAAAAAAGGTCCAAGATCCCTTCCTGATCTGGTGTTCTTTAAGACAGATCGATGCTTGTGCTTCCCCATCTATCAACAGAAAAATAAAGTGTTTCTGTACTTTTATACTATATAAAATTGATTGTTACAATGCTCACCACTCCCACTGGCAAGCAGTAGGACGTCCCTCTACCATAGCAAGGTCTGGATTGCTCTGAACACAGAAAATAAAGTCCTGAAACCAGCAAAGCCTGGGATCTGGAATATACTAGCTAGGAAAGTCGGGAAACGAGCAAACAAGATAATATTTTTTGGGGGGGTTGGTTAAAACAGGCTAAACAATGCAATAATACACTAAATAAACACAGAAAAGGCTAACACACTTGAGTGTGTAGCCCTAAACAGTAAATGCAATTAAAACCCTGATATGTGCTTCCCTAAGGTATGACTGCCCCTGATATGTGCCTCCCTTTGGTATGACTACCTCTGTGGCTCTGCATTCAGTGCGCACATTCGTAACATTTCCCTGATGTGTTTCCCTGGCACTTTCAGTATGACTGCTTCTGTGACCCAACTTGTTAATGCACTGTTTTCTAGAATACCACTGAGTTGCAACAATACAGCAACACCTTGGCATTACCATAAATGGGTGTAGTTTCACGGTGACTAACCTTAATCTCCTCCACATTCAGTGTTTACAACAGCAGCTCATACTTTAGTAGCAGTCTGGTCTAAAACAATTTTCCCATCACTCCCTGCTGTGGCCACAGTGATGAGGTGCTCATTGTGCATGTTGGCCCAGCCACATGCAATGCCGGTGAGCTTTACCATGCAATTGCATAAGTAGTGTTTTTGAATCACCAGGGATATGTTAATAATATCCAATATCCTATCTTGCCTGTGTGTGTTACCTGTAGCAAGAAAAATTATAACAAATAATTGGATGAAGATATTTTGGTGTTAATTAGCAATGTTTCAGATAAAGAAACAGAAGTATTAAGGCTTCAAAATAAACCTCAAAATATAAATGTTATATTCCTGCCAAAACTGTTGTCTTTATTAGATATATACAAAAATGACACTTCAGAAAAATATATAGTTTATATTACTGCAAGAATGTCTTTATTATGAAATATTTATTAACAATGCATTTATTACTTTGTATTTATTTTTTATTAAAACAAAAAATATTACTGATATTTTAGGAGATCATTTTTTAATCATGTGAATATATTAAATAGAGGTTGACAATTGTTATGTTATAAAATGAACTTCATGCATGAGATATATGTTTAATTATTTAAATCAATGTAATGTTCGAATTTCTCATACAATAACATAAAAAGTAAGAAACCCAATTATTCCTTTAGCAATTTTTGTAGTATAAAATACTTGTTGAGAACTGTCTCCATCCTTGTATGTAGTACAGCTTGAGATCACTGCCCTTCCAAACAATCCCGTCAGCCTTTCCATTTACCTTTACATACACCCAGTTTAGCTGTTTAAGCCTTCTTTCATGTTCCAGTTTAATGTGTTGCCTTTTTTATGTAACTCCTGGGAATGCACTGACTCCAGTTCTAGTCTGGGTCTGTGACCACGCCCTGATACAGTACTGATTCTACCAGGGGTCTTTTGAGACTTTATCTAGTAATCATCTGTAACCTTTTGACTGCTGAATCCAATCTTTCTCTTTGCCTTATTTTTGGTTTTCTGCCCAGGTCACTAATACCGCCCTTCTGTCTTGCTAGCTCATTTTTGCTTTTTTCGACTATTCTCAGTACCTTATCTACTCATTTAGTCTCTATTTTTCATTGCACACAGTGATAACTTGCTCCTTGCTTATGTGAAAAAAATGCCTATGAAGAGGAGAGAAATGTTTCCTGTGCACCAAACATATTCCTCTTAGTTTCTAGAAATACCAATATAAGTCCCAC
Organism: Protopterus annectens; assembly: GCF_019279795.1. NCBI lineage: Eukaryota > Metazoa > Chordata > Ceratodontiformes > Protopteridae > Protopterus > Protopterus annectens. The sequence continues at coordinate 1,975,100,941 of NC_056729.1, read as the reverse complement.
CTGAAAAGATGCTATGGACTCAGTAGGACGAACTCAGTCAACAAAAAGTAAATAAATAAGTAAGCAAGCAAGCAAATAAGCAAACAAATACAAAATACAAAAGAATGCCAATTGTGGTCAGTTTTTCATCTGCATAATTTTTTTCATAATATTTGTGATTTGTACAGTGGTATGTGAGAAAACAATTCCTCTTGCTTTCATGGAATTGGCAATTGTTTTCTTATGTTTTGCCCATTTCTTCCACACTGTTAGACATAGTATTCTTCATCTTGGAACTAGAACATTGAGAGCTATATTATTAACCATGGTAGAACACCGACCACAACACAACAATTTCATATTTTATGTAAGGAAAAAATAGTATTCTGTTGCATCTTTTTACATAAATAAAGAACAAAAGTCAGACCGAACAAAAAACTTCAAAAAAGTGTCGCATAGTTTTTATTAATTTATTTGTTTATTTCCTTTGTTTAACAGGTTAATGAACTGGTTCTAGCACTGGACCATTCTCAGTCATGACCTGGGCCAAATGGCAACAACAGTATATAGCAACAGCACATACCTGAGCAAGGACAAATGAAATAAATGCACAGAAGTAAAATGCATACATACTTACTAGTTTATATGTTAGTATATATAAATCAGTTTGAAGAAAAATGCATATTGGCTGTTAAAGTATTTGGCCATTAATTAACTTTCCTTAAAAAAGAAATTTCATAATTATTGTCTCACAACTTTCCAAACAAATGTTTTCTGCATGGCCATTAAAGTCAGTCGCTTTGCCCCATAATCATACTGTTAAGTTATTTTACATGATAAATCTTTCTGAAAGTCTTTCTTGTTACATTTAGCCACTTTTAACTCCTTTTTATTGATATTTTACTCAGAAAACCACCAATTCTACCTTTTTAGTCAGCACAAGGTTTTCTTTTTGATTTCTATCCTGCAGTGTCTTTCCCCATTTTCCAGCTAATTTCTTCTACTTCCATATAAATAATTGTATGGATAAATGGCTAAATAAACAAATAAATAAGCATTGGGCAGCAACTTTCCTGTCACACTATTTGTGCCAAATGTAAATTGTGAACATTCTGAAAACATCAAAGAAAGCAAAGAAGTGTTCCAAGATTTTATATTAAAAGTACTTAAAACTACATTGTAAAATGTGACTATTTCCAGGCAACAGAGACATCCCGTTCAATGTAGCTAAAGTTAAGCAATTGTGGTTTAATGAAGAAAGATTTGGCTTCGTGAAACAGTTTATGACTAGAGCGATCAGTCTGTATCCTACATCAAAGAAATATTCAGACTGTGCCAGAATTTATGTGGGTTTGGAATGAGTGTAAGTATTGTAGTATGTCAAAATGTCTACTACAAAAGAGAAATATAATTAACTGAGTCCACAGTGTTGCTCTCAGGAATTGTCCCTCTTTTGGATCTATAATACTGTCTGCAGCTAAGTACTGTACAAGAAAAAACATCTGGTATAGATGATGTGCCCTGTTGCGTGAAAACAAAATTGGTCCCACTGAATGACCATAGTAGTACAGTAGCTATGGACTTGTTGAATCAGGAATATCTTCATGTATTAAAACTAGTAAGGTGTATACAAGTATAATATACATATACATATACATATACTTAAGCAAACATAGTATATGATTAGTTCTTAAACAGTGTGAAAGCAAATTCCAAAACAATAGTTGAAAACTCAACACTGGTATCCAGCAGTTGTGTGTGTGTGTGTGTGTGTGTGTGTGTGTGTGTGTGTGTGTGTGTGTGTGTGTGTGTGTGTGTGTGTGTGTGTATGTGTGCACATCACTGTACTCTGCCTTATTTCTGGTAGTTAAAACTCAGTATGAAACCATATTATATATATATATATATATATATATATATATATATATATATATATATATATATATACACAAGTGATTTGACTTTAATATGTTGGAGTTGGGTGCTTTTCACAATGACTGCAGATTACATGCATAAGATAAAGGATGAATTTATTATAATTAACAATTTTTTATGTGCACTCATTGTGTAATATGGTCTTATTCTTGTAAACATTTACAAAGCTGTAGCCAAAGCAACTTCCATCAGATTTTCTTAAAATGTTGAGCTCTGGATTTCATTCATTGTTCAGTCAGCTCTTTCCATCCACATAAATGATTCATTCATTCATTCTCTTATACCTGTTGAATCTTATTCAGGGTCACACAGTACTAGAACCTTTTATCAAGCAATGTACATAAGGTAGATAACTAATCCTAGATAGAGTGCCAATGTAAAACAGGATAAATGCACACACACACAATCAAATCAAAGTATTTTTATCAACATAAGTTACAAAGCCTCTGACTGTGGCAAATTTAAGTGGAACATTATTTATATGGTAAGCAGTACTGATGCAATATTTGCCAAAGGAAATTGCTGTATTTCTTGGTACTGAGGTCAAGCCCATGATTAACACAGCAAGCATTTGTTTGGTCTAGCCCCTGCTGGAAACTTTGAATATCAGATCTGATAATGCTCCACACTTTATAATGTTCAGCAAAATTGATTAGCCATAGTTCATCAGTATAAGTTTTCATACCAGAGGAGTATACACCAAAGAAGGAGGGGCCTCAGGACAGAGCCCTGTGGGACATATCTGCTTATACTTTGCTGGTGACACTTTGCTGTATAGAGCAAACATCTCTTACCTTAACAGTATGGGTTCTGTCAGACAGCCAATTACCTATCCAGCAAACTATGTATGGGTTAATGGTGAGTTGGAAGGGTTTGTCAGTAACTGCAGTGTGGGGTATAGTGTCTAAGACCTTAGCAAGGTTTGTGTGGGTTGTGTGGGGGTATAGTGTCAAAGACCTTAGCAAGGTTCATGTGGGTTGTTTGGACTGTACGCCCCATATCTCTGGAATTGGTAACCCTTTTAAAGAAATCAGAAGACATCCATGATGGGCTACTAACTAAAGTCATTAATGATGAAAAGTCCTGAGGCATACACTCTCTTTACCTGCTCTTGTATGGAGTGCTCCCTGTTACATGCCCAAATGATGATGGGTAATTAGCATGACAATTTTTTACTTGTGCAATTGTGTGGTAGTATCCAGTGCATGGTGGGAACAAATCATATACTGCAACACATAGTCTACACTGGTTTCAACCTTTTCCAAGTCTGTTGGGTTTCTAATAACATGACGGGAATTGACCCCATTTTTAAGTCAAAGTATGATTAAAGTTCAGGAAATTAGTATTATTTCAATCTTTGATGTTAGCCAGAAGTGCTCTTCGCAGCACCCGCAATATGCCCAGTGTTGATTCCTTCTATAATTCATATGGCATTATCAGTAACATATCTAAGTACGATTGTAAATTCTTTTTTATAAGACCCGTTGCTCCTACTGCTATTGGAACTGTCTGGGTATCCTTCTTCCACATTGCCCTAATTTCTGCTGCAAATCCTGGTATTTTTGACTTTGTGCCTCTCTGTACATAAGACACGGTAGTCACTGGGTGTAGCAATTTCAATAACCAGTGCTACTTTTGACTTTGTTTCAAGTAGTACTATATCTGTTTTTCTCGCATCTATTTTTTGAACTGTTGGTAATGGGTAATCCCATGTGATATAACCTTCATGTTGTGTCTTTCGGCTTTTCCCGGTTAGTGGTTGCCACAGCGGAACTCCGGTCCGCTAATGATTGGTAGTTGATTTTTACGTGCCGGGTTACCAGCCCTGACGCACAACCTTCAACGAAGGTACGCCCATTCACGCATGTTTCCATGCAGAAGACGCTCTAGCTGAGAATCGACAGCATCTTACTGTGAGGCGACAACGCTACCGCAGCACCACCACCGTGGGGGTGATATAACCTTCATAATTTTCTATAATGCTTTGTGGCTCATGTTTCCAATCTTCTCAACTACTTCAATATTATAATGTTTGCACAGTCTCCCCAGTGAAACAATCTCACCACATTATTATGCTTTATACAGTCCTTCGGCCATTAGTATATCGCAATCAACATTGTAACTACTATGATGTATACATAATTATTCTGAGTGGCACTGACGTTTTGTTGTCCTGACATAAACATTTGTTGAGACACATATGCATTTCCTTGGCTAACCTATATTGAGCTCTGCATTGGGGGGCCAGTTTTGCCATTCTCCCTGTTACTGCTGTCACACCTGAGAGATGCTGTAGTGTTGGTGGTCTGGGAGGCTCTGATAGCGTAGGCACAGTTTGGGTAGCCTGCATCCTGACAGTTATGTTACACAACATGACATACGCAATACCAGTCTTGCTAATGTTATCAGGTGTGCATTGCATTACTCCTCCTTGCATCTGAAGCATGTCCGGTGGGTCCAACCATGGCGTTAGGAGTATCCTGCATTACCTGTAATATATGACGGAATATGAATATGTGTATATATATATATATATATATATATATATATATATATATATCTATGGTTCCCCTTCACAATCCTGAATAACTGAATGCTCGAAATTGTAAAAACTGTAAAGTCGAAAATGCAGAAGCACGAATCTGCATAAGCGCAAATTCAAATATCTTAAATTCGTGCTTATGCATGTCAGCTATGGGATGGGAAGTGTGTGAGTTGGGATGTTTTACGGAAGTGAAGGTAAGTGAGTGTATGTGTATGTTTTGTAAGTTGTATGTGTGGGTTAGGGTAGGGAGGTGGGAGTATGAGTGTGAGTGTTGGATGTGTCTATGTATGTGTGATGTGTTTGTGTGTGTGTGCAAGGCAGTTTAAAATGTCTGTGTGATGTTTTTTTTTTTTGTGTGTATTAGTGTGATCTTGGAGTTAGAATATATAAGTAGGGGGTGTGGGGGGGTGCAGGGGGGCTTGCCCCCCTGCATACATGTAGTGTAGGGCTTGTAGTTTATGTTATGTGGGTTGTGTGGTGTGCGTGTTGTGTGGTGTATGTGTTCTGTATGTTCGGGGTTTTTTGTTTTCGTGCTTGTGGGTTTCGGGATTTTTGTTGGTTCGACTTTATAATTTCGAGTTACTGAATTTCGAGCATTCAGTAATTCGATATTATGAAGGGAACCATATATATATATATATACATACACACACACACACACACACATATACTGTGTGTGTGTGTGTGTGTGTGTGTGTGTGTGTGTGTGTGTGTGTGTGTGTATAAAATTTTGTGGGATAAGGATTTACTGCACAACATTAAAACATAGCATGACTTAAACTTTTCATATAGCTACAAGAATGACCCATCAAAGCTAGAGTATTTAATGTGTAATACTTTAAACCTCTTGTAGTGGAGTCACATGAAATATATGCATGTGACTCCTTAAGGTCATACCAGTGTTTCAGTTACATGGCTTCTGAATGCTTATGTCTTTTTCTTTTTTAGGTCTTAACTGGTGCATTTAGGCCCATAAAGCCAGACTTCACTGTCTGTAGACATGCCATGTTTCATCCTTTTTCAGAGCTAGTCATTAAAGCATAAGTGAATCCACTTAACTATAGGAATACAGAACCACTACAAGATGTTTACGGTATTACACACTGATGACCCTAGCTTTGTTGGGCCTTTCCTGTAGTTTTTACTTGATTTGTCTGTGTGACCTTTTTACCCTTTGGTTTGGATAACGTAAACATTTCTATACACAATGCTTCCTAAACTTGCTAAAAAGGTGTCCTGTAGAAATTTCCCATGCTAAAAGTGGAAGTAAAAGTCATACATATGCCATATGTTGGCATCATACAAAATGCCAGCATACAAAACAATCACACTTGTTATGAGGCCATTTGTATTGCAGACTATCTACTGGTCCATTCAAAGGATAGCCCATCTTGTTGATGTTGAAATTCCTACCCAGATTGCATGCTAACATGACTGCAACATGTGTGCATTCAGTGGCATCCAGCACTGAGGAGTGAGGGTGATATTGTACAAGCTAAAAATGGGGGGGCTATCTTATGTGATAACTGGGTCCTGAAGAGATTAATATATGATCTTCATATGTGCTATCAGCACATTCAGGCACTTATCCAGTATCCTGTAGGTGGATACCTGGGATACCTCCAGCATATTTCCTGCTTGGATGGTGGAAAATCCCTGCAGCTGTGAGAGTGAGAGCAACACATACCCCCACAGCCCAAAGGAAGATGTGAGCCACATGTTCCTTGAGCTAGAGTGTGTGTGACTGGGATATATCATAGATGTTTCTAGATAATTCCTGCCTCGGTCATCAATATGTTGCTTATTTACCATGTAAGTTGAAGATGCTGCTAAGGACCTCATCTTGCCAGTATGGTACCCTGTACTGCCTGGAGCTCATGGAAATGGTTCAAGCAAAGCAGTCCTTCGACAATGCACAGCATTTCAACTCTGCACACTGGTTATTTTTCCATGTGCTGCACTGATTACTACATGTTCATTTCATGTAAAATATGCACATTTCTGAAGTGCAGTCTGTTTTTCATCACTCGCTTGCACACAATTATTCTGCTTGCCATGCAGTAGCTACATGCATATGCATTATATTTGCATCACCAATGTCCAGTGCAAGGCCAGAAAGCTTAGTATTGGGCCTGCACACTATACAAACCATTTCTGAATATGACCCCTTATAAGTAAAACATTACCTTATTCAATCAGCAGCAATTGATGCGTTTGCTTATTAGCAGGTATCTTAGTTTCCATAGCAAATATGCTATGAGAAGTGATGAGCTAAAGTTAGTGCATTTCAATATTTACTATTTTCATTTCCTAGTTAACAGGATTACTTTTGTTTTGAAATTCTTTAGTTCATTAAGCCAAGTGCAGAAACACAAAACAGAGAAACTGAACTAGATTATCTGTAACTGCTAAATGCCATATGCTTATTTTCTAATAGAATTAATCAGCTAATTAGTTTAAAGTATTTGCTGAGCAGAAAATGTAGCCAAAAAGCACAAAACCCTGGTTGTTAAATGCATAGATACAAGTATGCCATTGTTCAGTGCTGGTGAAATCCTTAAATGGTCAGACCAAGAAACATTATAAATCTTGGTGACATGGTCCCATAAACATCTGTATTAATGGCATGTTAATTACGGAAAACATTTAACTGCAGACAGTGGAGAAAAACAAACCAAAACAATTCTTCACAGCAAGCTCTCAGTGGACAACTATTTTAAATGTTAAAGAACTACATTTTCTCTTCTTTGGTATAAACGTGTGAGTAATCCTTATAAATAGGGCAGATCTTGTTTTTATGCATAGTGCTATTACTGCTACTATCTTACAAAAGGCTAGGAATCTAAATATGAACCCTGAAGTAGTTGGGAATGTCATGGTTCATCCTTTTACACTGAATTGCTGCAGCTCAGGTTATGCTTTATTGATGGTGCTTATGAAGACAGCTGAAGCTTTATCATGCAACAATGATGAGAAAGCCCCTCAAAGTTCAAATCGCTGGAAATGAATATACTTTTATCTGGCTTTAGAGGCCATGTATGCAGTGATAAATTCACTTCATTTTTGGATTAGTCAGTGAAGCAGAAATAAGCAGCAAGTAGTACAGATTGGGGGGCATTCAGAATGTAAGAAAGAGTACAATGTATTGCACAAATTAGTGAGGTGAGCAGCAGTGCACAAGGATGGGGTGATTTATAGGCATATATAGGTTCATAGGTGTATACTAGGCTAAGAACCACTAGGTCCCTTATAAGTCTAGCCATGCAACCCAAATGTGACTCACAGATTTGATTTATATAGGAAGTGATTTACTGATAGCCTCTGTCCATCAGAGACATAGCAGCCAGACCAGGGGTTCATTTCCAATCACCATCCATTGGTCCAAGTTGCGCTTAAATAAGGATAGGGATAGGGAGGAACTGTGCTTTACATGGATGGGGAGCTTGTTCTGTAGCATGACTGATCTAGCAGAAAAATAATGTAATGACAAACCATGCTAATGAGAGCCTGTACATATACAAATGTTGAAATAAAACCTAATAGCATGATCCAGAAATGTAAAAAAATGGCATGATGAATTACAGTGATCAGAAATCAGCTATTCTAAACTCCATCATTTTTTGGTGCATCAGGATGCTTGGAACAGCATCTGCTTTAGCTGGTCAGTAGCTGCTTTGGGCACCAGTGTCTCTGATGTTGCCTGTTGCCATCCCCTGCACTGCAGAAGAGTCTGCCAGCAGCTGACATACCATAACTTCCATGACCAGGACATGGCCAACTACCACTGTTTGAACACAGGTATCATATGAGAGTTAGAAGACATGAGTCAAGGGGCTGCCTGTCACAACAAACATAAAGGTCTATGCAGCATTAACCATCCTTGCTATGGGAACCTTGCAGGACCTCACCAGGGGCACATTAACAGCTTTGCAGATATCAGCCTTTCGAGTCCTACAATATTCTCTTAATGTAATGCTACAGCATTTGAAGCAGCACATTTATTTTCCATAGACGGTGGAAGAGAGAGACACAACAGTATGGGTATCCCATGACTTAGCTCATTTTCCTGAGGTTCTGGGGGTAACTGCACCCACCTTGGTATCTGCTCCAAACTGCTCTAGTATATCAACCAGAAGGGCTTACACTCCACCAAATGCTTGGCAGTGAGCAGTGAAAAGGTTATTATATGCAATGTATATGTATACTATCCAGGCATTTTCCATGTTTCCTATATATGGCACATGTGCGACCTATACTACTGTTCCTTATTGGGTGACTTTCCAAAGGGTTAGCTAATTAGTAGGTGCAAACGTTGCGACCCACAGAAATTCTGATAGCTCATCTCAATAACATATGTTGCAGAAATTTTATTACGGTGTCCACTGCTGTGTGTGTGGGAGCCATGGATAATGACCCCCATCTGAAGCCCTCAGACTGTGTCAGTGATGGCATTCAACACTGCATTGTCACAGACATGTGACATCATTGAATTTATGTTTGGACTGATGAAGACCCACGTCTGCTCTTTGGATACATCATGGTAACATATTGAGGTATGCTCTTAGAATCTGCAGCAAGATATTTGTGGTCTATGCCATGCTTCATAACATGGTGCTACAAAAAATATTACAACATGGACACTGTAGCACTGCCTAGTATACCTGTAGCAGCAGCAGAGGAGAAACTGGGTGAGGAATCATCAAAGCAAGTGGCTGCAGTAGGATTGCTTTTGTGGCAGAAGCAAACAGTGGAAAGAAGGTAAAGTCTGGACCAGAACGATGGACTGTGGCAAGACAAATGCAGAATAAAACTGATGCGTGCAATAACACACCCAGACTATGCATTAACATGCATCATCTAGTCACATTGTGCATCAGATATTACCATATACATACATACATACATACATACATACATACATACACACACACACATATATATATATATATATATATATATATATATATATACGTGTGTGTGTGTGTGTGTGTGTGTATGTACAGACACACACACACACACACACACACACACACACACACACACACACACACACACACACACACACACACACACACACACACACACATGACAGAATGCAGTCATCATTTGCACAGATGGGGTGGGTCAGGGTGACAGGGGACTGCCAAGCTTGAATAGGCAGAAAGGTCATGGGTGGTAGATGTGGCAATATGCACTTAGCTAGGTGTTTGGGTGGAGTCAGACATCATGTTATCCACAGATGGCATGGAGCTTCCATAGGAGGAATGCTGCTGAGTATACCATGTGGTCCCACACTGTCAAGACTAGAGATATTCTATCCAAAGGATGATATACCATGCTGGGAGTGGGTATGAAAACCCTACTGTGGCCAGTGTTGTGCTATTCCAGTAGAATGTTGGTATCCATAACTCTGAAATGGGCTAGTTTAGGTGTTGCTCATGTTAGGGCTACAGGGGAGCATGACCGTGTTGAATTTCAGAATCCTAATTGGCTTATCTTATGGGATGTGCCCAAAGCAGAAAAAGGAGAGCATTTACCATGCCCACTGGAGTGTTCATACCAATAGGTGGAGGCACCCATGGACAGTGTGGACAGTGAATTCATATCCAAAACAGTTTGTGCATTCTGTGTAAGCCTGGAAAACAGTTATCTATATTCATCCATCCCATTACACAGCCACAGCATCTGATTGCCGACATCCAAATGGTTGCACCAAGGGTTGCCATCTGCCCTCAACAAGTGTGTCTGCTCCTAGTTCCTATACACTGTCTTATACTGCATACATTGCAGAATGTCCCAAAGGCCAATGTAGTGCACTCAACATGTCTGGCATGGCGCTACTAGTGTCTGTCTGTGACTGGATCACTGATCTGCACATCTGCTTATTTATAGCAAGAGTGACACCAAGGTCTTGGAAAGTTCTGGAGTCATGATGGTGATTATCTCCCCTGTGCTGGGTGCATACTTTTCAGAGGTAGTACAGCCCTCTGAGGCCATCTATGGTGGTGATATGTAGGAGTGAGGTTGACATGGACAGGACAACCTTTGCTGAACACAGGGGATGCAAGCAGTACATTCTACCCCTCCATGGTCAGTGTGTCCCCAGCTATTAACATTGCAGGCAGCGGCACTGAATCATCAAACTATGCCAACAGCATAAGGCCATCCATTGTCACCCATTGATGACCTGCTGATATTAAGCATGTCCTGACCAGTTGTGCTGGATCCTCTCCCATTGGAGCGTATGAATACATACAGATAACATACCTGAAGCAATACTGGATCATATTCATGATTCCCACAATATAAACACTCTCTCTCTCTCTCTCTCTCTATATATATATATATATATATATATACATACAGATCTATGACAGATGATCAAGTTTTCAGAAACTTGAAATTCATGTGGATGAGACCATGGATGAGTACAACATACTGTTTTATTTACTGCTATTTACACTGCTACTAACTACTGTTTTAGTTGTTGCCATTTACACTGCTACTAAGCACTGTCTGTCAGTGCAGAGTTAACTGTGCTTGCTAAAAGTTGCTTTATCTGTAGAAGCTACTGCATTTTACTTCTAGTACTACACTGCAGTTTAAGCAGAATAGTATTCTGCTCCGCTTATAGGGCTCAGTTAACTGTGTTTGTTAAAAGTTGCTTTATCTGTACAAGCTATTGCATTTACTCCTAGTGCATCATTACAGTTTTTTAAGAATGTTTGTTTTCTGTTCTGCTGACAGAGCTTAGTTAACTGTGTGTTTGTTAAAAGATGCTTTATCTGTTTCTTTCACTTTCTTTTCTTTCCACCCCCTCTCCCAGACTCTTTAACTTTGCCTTCCTTCCTGTGGCACCATCTTTAAAATCCTTCTAGCTTTCTGTGCATTCCACATGGAAGCTTCTACTCTCCCCTGCCTGTGGCCTGTGTGCTCTCTGGCTTTAGAAAGTACTGTGTAAGACATACTGTTTTATTTATTGCAATTTACAGTGCTACTAAGCACTGTTTGTCAGTGCAGAATTAACTGTGCTTGCTAAAAGTTGATTTATTTGTACAAGCTACTGCATTTTACTTCTAGTACTACATTACAGTTTAAGCAGAATTGTCTTCTGCTCTGCTTATAGGGCTCAGTTAACTGTGTTTGTTAGAAGTTGCTTTATCTGTACAACCTATTGCATTTACTCCTAGTGCCTCGTTACAGTTTTTCAAGAATGTTTGTTTTCTGTTCTGCTCACAGGGCTTAGTTAACTGTGTGTTTGTTAAAAGTTGCTTTATCTGTACAAGCTATTGCATTTACTCCTAGTGCTCCATTATAGTTTCTTTTTAAGATTGCTTTCTGTTCTGCTTACAGGGCTTACCTGTGTTTGCTAAAATTTGCTACTTCTGTACAACCTACTGCATTTACTTTTAGTGCCCTGCTATCATGACTTAGTCAACTGGGAATACTGTTATTGCTACACTGGTTATTTCTTGTCTGTATTATACCTCAATTAAATTTCTGGTTTTCTAGGGTTTTGCTAGGTCTGGTCTCTCATGTGTCTTTTCTTACTTTCCTGGTCTAACCTTTTGTATGTGTTCACCCTTATGTCTTGCAGCTTCTCTCGATGGGTTAAACACTCTGTGGTCATCCCCTGCCCAACAGACTCACCCAGCAAAATGCCTTGTGAAAGAGTATAAATCTGCTTCAGTTACCTGCCTGAAGCAGCTCCAAAAACAAACTAAAAAGCACAGCTTTCTAAACTTTAGGTGTTCCTTCTATTGCAATTTATCCACACTCCAAATCTGTTTTTAAAACTATCTGCTTTTAAAAAAGTAAACTGCTCCTTATTCAAAGTATTACTACAGGGCAGATGAGCATACACACAGGTTAGTTTTTCTGGCTGTAGTAACTTACTTTGGCCACCAGGCAGCAACACAATGCCAGCAGTCTACCACATTCCTTGCTGTTTTAACTAATAGTATTGATAGCTTTTAGTTTAATGTTGTTTTAACTCTCAATAGTTACAGTATATGTAGGTTTAATGTTGTCAGCCACACTCTAGAGTGTTGTTTAACCCCTCGTACATCTTCTGTTCCCTTTGTCTTCTGTTTTTAAACTTATATCTGCAACATTTCCATCTCTGGCTTGCTCTCATTCCCCCTTCAACTCTGATTTTCACAGTTGCTTCCTTTTTAATTGTTTATGTGCTGTTTCACACTGCTGACCTGACCCTGTCAGTACTGGTTCCAACCAGCTAGGCCACTGTGATATCCATCTCCAGACTCTATTCCAACCCCTCCCCCAGTTTCTTTCACTTTCTTTTCTTTCCAACCCCTCCCCCAGACTCTTTAACTTTGCCTTCCTTCCTGTGGTGCCATCTTTTACCTCTCTGAACCACTCTAATCCTTTCCCTATACCACTGCAAGAATATTCCTTACCCCTTGTATACTGTGTCTGAACGTACCTTACACTCTACTGATTGTTTTTCACTGTTAACCTTGATTCTTCCTTTCCTTGGCTCTACCTGCTACGTTCGCCCTATGGGCTCAGTTTGCTCCCCTACCCTACCCCCAAATTCTACCCACCCCAATACCCCTACCTTTATACTTAGCTAGCCACCCCTACCACTTCCACCATCCAATCCAAACTACCCATCATACCCCCAAAATCTCTTCCCACAGTTCACCCATTATAGTAAGCCTACCTTTCAAAGTTTACTGTCAAACACAACTTATCCTGATAAACTACTAAACAATTAACCTAAACCATAATCTCTTACTCAAACTTACTTCACAGCTTAACTCACCACCTACTTCTGCTCTAATAACCAACATCATGACCCTCAAATCTCTAACCCTACTTACTGAAATAATACTTCTAATTACCTTAACTTACCTGAATTATATCACCCAACCTACTAATGCAAACCACTCCCCCATTTCACACCACTACCCCATCCTCTACAAGGTACACATCTACTCTTACTCATATATCTCCCAGTCTCTTCCCCCTCAACACTAGCTTGCTGTTCCCCTAGAGACTCCTACCTAACTCTAAAAACACTGTTCCCAACTACTCTAGTCTAATGTCCACAAAACTCTCTACCTGTATACTATACCCCAAACAAACCAAATACCTCATCCATCATCTTATCTCTATCCTTCTCTCCGGGGACAGCCACCCAAACCCAGGCCCCCTATACCACACTGCATCCAACCCCCTAAGCAACAAGCAAACCTCTCCACTTCTCAGCTCTAAATGCTCAGAGCCTATGTAACAAAATTCCAAACCATCATGCCTGGCTTCTACATAACCAGCCCGATATTCTCTCCATGTCAGAAACCTGGCTTAAGCCCCACATACAAGATTCTGAAATAACTCATCCAAACTAACATGTGTTAAGGAATGACAGAACACAAAAAAAGGAGGTGGTGTAGCACTCCTTTACTCAGCATCCCTCTTAGTCACCCCCTATACCAAACCCTTTCCCAAATTTGGAAAGGCAGAAATAATATCAGCTCTCCTCCACCTAAACAAACATAAACTCATATTTGTTCTCTCCCTCTATATTCCACCTTGTGACAATATCTCATCCCTTGAAGATATTCTCTCCTGGGTCTCCACCAACATTACTCATGAAACCATAATCCTGGGGGACATGAACATAAACTAGGCCACAATCCAATCTCCCACTTACTCATTCAATATTAACTTATATAACTTTAGACAACTAATCAATTCCACTACCAGGCCTTCCAAGAACTCCATCAATGGAACTACAATAGATTGGATTCTAGTATCCCATCCTCACTATATCTCTGATAGTGGTATTCTCCCAGACCCACTAGCTGACCATTTCCCCACTTTTGCCCACCATCTCCCCTCTTCTGTACAACTAACTCACACATATATTTTCACTCATTGCCTAAAGAACTTCAATGCTGAAACCTTCTCAAATGCACTAAAAAGCACAAACTGGAACCCATTAAAAACTCTTTCCCTAGATAATGCTCTGTCCTACTTTAACTCTATTTTCACAAACCTGCTCAACTCCTTTGCCCCTCTAAAAACAAAATGTATAAAAAGTAACCCTGTACCCTGGTTAACCAAAAACACCTTAGCTACTATGCGAATCCATGACAAAGTCTGCACATGTTACCATAAAAATAAAATCACTATCACCCTAAAATAATATAAAACACTATGAAATAAAATAAAAAAAGTATTACCTTAGACCGCAAAGCCTATTTCTCCACTGTCCAAAACAACCACACCACCAATCCCAAACTATTTTGGAAAGGCATCTCATCTCTCCTTAACCTGGGAAAAAAAGAAAACCCTTGCCCAAACCCAGATGCCTCTGACATGGACTTGGCCACCCAGTTTAACTCTTTCTTCATAGAGTCCATAAGCAAGCTAACATCATCCTTCACCAACACCTTTACAACCCCTCCTCAGCGTGCTCCCATCCCTTCCTCCCATAGCATCCCTTGCCCCCAACCTCCACCTTTCTCTATCAGTCCCATCTCTATATCCACCATAAAAAAACTTCTCCTAAAATTGAAACCTGGTTCCAATGACCCTGATGAAATTCCCTCCTACTTCCTAAAAGTAGATGCAGAAGCCATTGCTCTCCCTATTAGCATACTAATTGATCGGTCGATCTCAGAAAGCCAGGTCCCCCAGCTCTGGAAGAAGGCCTTTATTATTCTTTTCTGTAAAGGTGCAAATAATAATGACATCCCAAACTTTCACCCTATCACCATCCTATCCCCTATTTCTAAGCTACCTGAAAGTGTGTACACCAACAACAAAGGGAAGTAAATAGTGTGGGAAGAAATAGCCAGGGAATTTTTATGGCTAGGCTTGTATAGGCCATAGCCTAGTACCAAACTATGAACCTATGAACTCTTACCCTACCTCATCAATAATCAGCTTCTTACCCCCACACAACATGGCTTTAGACCAGGTCATAGTACCTCCACTGCCCTCCTCTCCTTCCTAGAAACAATCAACAAAGCCCACAACTCTGGCTACTTTGTATCCACTCTTTTCCTTGACCTCTCTAAGGCATTTGACACTATTTCCCACAACCTCTTTCTTACCAAACTCTCTAAACTTAACCTATCCCCTTCCTCTACCCAGTGGTTCTCAAGCTATCTCACAAACAGGCAACAAGCAGTTAAATGTAAAAAAGCTACCTCACCCTTCCGTAATACATCCACAGGCGTCCCCCAAGGTTCCATTCTAGGCCCCCTACTATTCAACATATTTATAAATGATTTCTTCCAAGCCATTCCTAGCTCCAGTCTCATCCAATATGCCAATGATTCTACTATAATCTGTTCCTCCCCTTCCATCACAACTCTAAACAATCTAACACAAGCCTCTTCCACTGAACAGTGGATGCTCGACAACCATCTAGCCCTTAATGCAACCAAAACAAAACTTATGTTATTCAATGCATACAAAACCTTTTCCCTAGACAAACAATCCTTCATAATTACCAGCAATAACAATACCCCCCTAGAACTAGTCTCTGACACGAAATTACTAGGAATTATCATTGACAATCAACTAAAATTTGAGCATCTACAAGCAAATATAAAAAAAAAAAAACATAAAAAATTAGGTATGCTTTACCGCCACAGTCGCTTTTTCTCTCCCACCACCAGGATTACATTAGCTAATACATACCTCATCCCATCGCTTTTATGTGGCGCATCTAGCCTAACCAGCCTACAATCTTCTCTCAAAACAAAACTCTCATCTTGTTATAACAAAATATCCAAATTTGCGGCAGGTCATAGAGCCTCTTCTCACCGCTGTAATTCCCTTCACCAACTAAGTTGGCTAGAATTACCAAACTTCCTCACATATACCCAAATCATCCAAGTACATAAACTCTTTCATAACCCATCTCTCTGCCCCTCCCTAGCAAATACCTTTGAAATGCATAAACCAGATAGACTCCTAAGATCCAATTCCCAAAACCTAATTAAATTGCATAAATCAACACATCCTTCTGGGAATCAGCTCTCTCCCTTCTCCCATCTGCACCACCAGCAGGCTCTCCTTGTTTAAAACCTCACTGCACTCATACCTTACTTCACAATGGGAATACACTTGCTCCCTTCCAACCTAATTCTATCACACTTTCTTCCTAACTTTCCAAACTTTGTTGCCTGTCACTACCTCCTAAAGTTTTACATCCTTACCTCATTGTAATTCCCTAAAAAAAAAAAAAACTACTACTTACTGAATTAACTGATGTAATTTTCCTAATGAAATTCTTTTATTTCTGTATTATGTAACATCTATTTGAATCGTGCAATATGGGTTTGTACTATACAAAATATGTATTTAACATTTAACTGAAATGTATATTATGGATTTGTGCTCTTTCTGTACTATGTATTTGTATTTCTCTGGAGCTTTTCTCCCCAGGACTCCATTGAAAATGGGCTCCTTGTAGCCCAATGGACTATCCTAGAAAACAAACTGCAAATACATAAATAATATACATAATCTATGTCACTAGATGGGTTGCAAATTGGTTCAAGGACAGACCCCACATGGTTAGAATTGCTGGAGCCATGTCAGACTCCAGACCAGTTACAAGTGGCGTCCCACAAGGCTCAGTCCTGGGACCTCTCTTGTTCGGTATATATTTCTCGGAGGTACAGGCCAACATGGAAGGACTGTGGCTGACCAAGTTCGCAGATGACTGCAAACTGGGCGCCATAATCGACTCTCCAGCCGACACAAGCATCCTCCAAAAGGGACTCACAGAAACAGACAACTGGTGCCAGAGCCATGGCCTCAAGCTAAACGCCAAAAAGTGTATAGTCATCCCCTTGGCAAAAACAAAGTGCCCACAAATTACCACATAGGTGGTAATCCATTAAGTGTGGAAGAAGTAATTAGGGACCTGGGGACCCAAGTTGATAGCAATCTCTCATTTGACAACCACGTGGCCAAAGTGGATAGAAAAACATTTTATATAGCCCACCTAATCATGAAGGGATTCACATCTAGATCAGGGGAGGTCATTGTGCCTCTTTACTCATCCCTCATCAGGCCCATAATTGAGTACAATGCTCTTTTGGGATGTACCTTACCAGACACCTGCAGCAACTGGAAAGACCCCAAAAGTACCTCACCAAGAGGATCAAAGGGCTCAAACAGATGCCATATGCTGCCCGGTTAAAGAAACTCCAGCTCTACTCAGTGGCATACCGCCTGCTCAGAGGCGATCTGTGCCTGACGTATAAAGCCATGTCCAACCCAGAATTAATGGACATGCTGCACCTCAGAAAATCCAAATCCCATCGAGCTACACGCTCGAGAGACTTGAACCTCAGCACTGAAATAAATAGGACATGCTGGATGGACAGATTCATAACCCAGAGGCTCCCTTCACTCTGGAATAAAATCCCAGTCCAGGTAAGGCAGAGTCCCTCATTGACTCTCTTCAAGAGGAATCTTGATGAGTGGATGGGAGATCGTAGGTTTACCCCGGATATCACCTCTGTGTCACTGTTAGACAGAGGCACAGTATTCTAACCTCGAAAAAGAGCATAGCAAAATTAATTTAAAATGGGTGGCGAAAGCCAAACACACTCTGGCTAGGCTTATAAATGCCCTAGGGCAGATAGCCTAGTATGAACCTATGAATCTATGAACCTATATATGTATATATCTATCTATATACATCCATCTATATCTATATCTCTCTCTCTCTCTCTATATATATATATATATATATATATATATATATATATTATTCAGTCAACCAGAATGTTTTGTGAGGAAACCAGAAATCCTAGAGTAAACCCAAGCAGAGACATGGAGAAACTGCAAAACTTCAGATAGACAGTAAAAGTGTTCACAGTCGAACTCCTTGCCTTAAAGGTGTGAGGCAGAGATATTACTGGTAAAGTACTGCTAAACAAATGTGCCCAATAATATCCAAATGTGCCTCCATTTCTGGTTAGTATTAATTTATGCATCACAGTGGTCTCATGTTCATTTCAAGATCATAGGTTCATAGGTTCATACTAGGTTCATACTAAGCTAATGACCACCATGCCTATATGGTGGGGTATGTTAGTAAAGAGGTAGCTAAAGGTTATGTGCGGGGGGGGTATATTAGTTGGGGATTCATTTACTTACTGTCGACCCTTGTCCATCAGAGAAATGGAGGTAAGACTGGGGGTAAATTTATGATTTCCTATCCAATGACCAGGTTTCATTTGAATATTGTCAGGATGAACTCTGATTCACATAGATGGGAAGCTTTTTCCATAGTGCACGGATCCTTTAAGACATATAAAGGTCCTTCCAGCAGGTTCTATGTATCTCGCAGGCAAAGTTCAGGTCTTTGGATGTAGTGTTTCTGGTGCTGTTTACCTTGCAGATGTGCAAGAGATCCATCAGAGCTGGATCTGAGAATTCCTTATATGCTAGGCATGTATCATCTCTCAATAACCTGTAGGTGACTGAGTACAGAGATAGGACCTTAAGATAATATGTGTAGGACAGAGTATTCATACCCTGGATTATCTTGGTGAGGAACCTTTGAGGGCATTACAAGTGCCTAGTTAGGTACATGCCAAAGGGGGCACTGTATTTATTGATGGGTCTGATAATGGCTTACTGAGTACATATGTTCCCAAACAGTTCACTTGGATGGACACTTTCCCAAAGGGCACTATAAAGCATTACTTTGCATTGAGTTTTATTCCATGGCTTTTGCACCAGTCATTTGTTTGTGTTAGACTCTCTTGTAGGATGTTAGTGTCAAGGGGGAATCTATGACACCTCTGAATTTTGTATCTTTAAAGTGTGGCTTTGCGATCACAGTAAGTGCGCATTCCTTACTCACCCTTGCAGGGTTTCTCCTTTCTCTGCAGTTTTATGACCACAGAGTTATTATATTTAAACAAGGGAACAGTCATAGGCAACAAGGGTGTTAGCTCTCAAATGCAAAAAAAAATTGCATTTTTATTATGTACTTTGTTTTTATGAGTAGTTGTGTTTCAATCATTTGTACCTATTTGAGAAGGGGTGAGGGGACTGGGCATTGGGAGATCATAGCATCAGGTATTAAAATAGTAGATTCAGCTGTAGAATCTCCTAGACGAAGGAGCAGGGAAATAAAACCTACTGTACTATTGCACACAAATACAGCAATAAATATGTAGCATCTACAAATGGGATGCATTATTTTTTGACAGTACAGGTTGCATGTATTTTGTAGATTTTTGACCAGTGACACATTTTGGCCTGCCCTGCTGAAAACATGATAGCTCTCCTGTATCTGCAGTTGGTTACTTGCTTTTTCATTCTTAGTGTTCATTTTCAAGATTTACTTCACATGCCGATATTTTATCTTAAGTATAGTTAAAGACAGAACCATTTCATGTGCATAGGTAGACAGGCAGAAAGGCATAGGCACGCGCGGGCACACACACACACACACACACACACACATACACACACACACACACACACACACACACACACACACACACATGCACACACACATGCACACATACATACTCATACACCTCACATAGAGTTCGGCATGATGGATTATGTGGTGAAAAATAGCAACAATATTAACATAGGAAAGTCAGAAGGGCTCAAATAAAAATGCTACAGTTTATACAGTATTTCTACTGCAATGCAATCTGACATAAAGCATAACTGGAAAGTAATGAAAGAAGGCATAATTATTTTAGTAACTAAGTATAATCAGATCTTCTTTTTCATTATGACAATAGACCCAGCCATTAAAATTCTAAAACAACTTAATGCTCACTCATTAAATAAGAAAAGGGTATCACATTTGACATTGGTATGGGCAACAGATTTACCCATCATCATTGCAGTTTTTCACATTTGGCATGCCATCTCTGACTGCATTAGTAGTTAATGTTTCAGTTTATCCAGGAATCTAAATTGGCGTCCTATACTAGAGGTAGGGTATCACAGTAGCTATCACTAAAGCATGCCAACATGTTGCCCTTGTCATGTGAGTACAGAAATGTATAACTTTTTTTTCTACAAATTTCTTCTCTTGTTACTTATAATGTTCTTAAATGGTAATGTGCTGTCAGGAGTTACTCCAAATAAAATTTCTCAGCAGTTCCTTAAGTCAATGTAGTCTTTTCTGTGATTAGTTACCCATCTGTGAACAGGAAAGTTACATTTATCCAGAGAGATAGTTTTGAAATTTTTTGGAGTGAAACATAACAGTTGGAGGTATCTACTGTCTGTATTACAATACATTGTATTAACCTTGGGAATGTTATCAGCATTCATTCTGTTGTTCAGTCCTTGTACAGTGGAAAATATTTATTTGTGGTGTGTATTACACAATAGATATTTTTTGCATGGTTTATGACATCTTTATTCTAACATCACTCATGTACAATTTTATTGACTCAAAAAAGTCTCCACATCTCTAGCTTAGGTAAGAAAACGTAGGCTAAGTGCACTTCACACTTGCAGATAGAGAATCTTCTCTTTAGATAGCTCTTGCTGGTCCCCTCTTTTTAATTTCTCTAAGACTTTTGGGTTTCTAATACCATGACAGGAATAAACCCCATTCCTAAGTCAAAGTATGATTAAAATTCATGAAATTAGTATTTTTACAATCTTTGATGTGCGCCAAAAGTGCTATTTGCAGCAATGTGCGCAGTAATGACTCCTACTGCAATTCATATGGAGTTAAATGTAATGGTAACATATCTAAATACGACTGTAAATTACTTTTTATAAGTCTCACTGCTCCTACTAGTATTAGAACTGTCTTGGTATCCTTCTTCCACATTATTGTCATTTCTGCCTGCAAATCCTGGTATTTTATGACTTTGTGTCTGTCTGTACGTAAGATGCTGTAATCACTGGGTGTAGCAATTTCAATGATCGATGCTACTTTTGTCTTCTTTTCCTGGTCTACTATATCTGGTTTTCTTGTATACTCTGTATATCAGTTTTGATATAGATGAAGCACTATTCGTTTTTGCATGGTAGCAGAGATGTCGGTGTTACTTTCCTTTCTTTAAATGAATGTACAAGGCTCCATAGCCAACCCAAGAACTGAAGCATCTGACACAAACCCGTAACTGCTTATGTATAACGTCGCTTAGCTCATTATCTTTCAAATGATTTGACTGTATATATGTCACTGTCTTTATAATCCCCACCTATGCAATGCAAGCAGCCTTAACAAACATAATCCCCACCTATGCAATGCAAGCAGCCTTAACAAGTCCTGTGAGTTCACCACACACACACACACACACACACACACACACACACACACACACACACACACACACACACACACAATGTAACAGTGCTAACTGAAGCTTGGTTAAGCTCTGATAAGCCTTTGACATCTGCACCATACAATTAAGAACCATCATAATTACAGAACCAACAAAATAGGGTTATTAAATATATTTATTCATTCATTACTAATTTTTCCTAGAAAAGATTCAAAGGTAATATCTGTTAGGCTGTTCTTTAAAATTAGTCCACTTAAACAATAGACTGTTATTCTGCTGCTGGTTTATCTGCAGATGACATTTGTTCACCACTTCCAAGTACTGCATGGATCAGTCTTTCACCCTTTTTGTTGGTGAGCTAAATTTGTTCAGTGTAAACTGGATCACATCCTGTCAGCTAGAAACTCTGATAATGACTTAGAAACTTTAATGCTGTAAGGCTACACTCATGTGGTACGGTTTCCACCATGAGCTGAGCATAACATGTCAGCTAAAGAATGCAATAATAACCTCAGAAAAAACTTTGATGGTCACAGGGTATACTTATGTAGTACTTTCTGCCAGGAGGTGAGCACATCATAGACATATTTTCATTCAGACAACGGACAGCATCAGTCTTATCTCTCATATCCACTGCGATCTTTGAATCATATTTGTTTTCTAGGTCATCTGTCTATTACTAAAAATACTAGTTCTCTTAGTACCATCCAAAGAACATTATAAACTCAAAAATAAGTGTATGGAACTGATCTGTAGAGACGAATGGGATGGATATAACTGCTTGTTGGTCTACCCTTTGATAAATTCCGCCTGGCTATAACCTAGCATTTCTTGACTGGAGACAGACATAAAAAATCATCAAAGCTTCTGTGGTGGAACAAGAAAATAGAAATTTTTATGGAAAGAAGAAATGTAATTGAGTAAGGGATATAGCAGGTACATTACCGAGCTAAATCATGATAGAGTTAAGGCTTCTTATAGCACCTTGTGGAAAACAACACAAAAATGAAAAGGCCTAGTATGAGATATTCATTCCAAGTACCTTTCTAATAATCAAAAGGCCTTTTAATCTCAAAATTATTAAAGATAATTAAGAATTCAACAAACAACTTCACTTAAAAGGTACGCAGTCAGCTCATAAGCAAACATCAAGCTTGTCATCAGCAGAGATGTTCAGTGAAAAAATATCATCCCCATAACATACTTAATCTGCAGTTCTTAAGGCCATAACAATAGATGAAGATTACAGGATTCTTGTCCAGCTTTAAAACGGAAAACAATATCCAGTATGCCAGACAATATTATAATAAAAACTAGCTTTGGCTTTCTTGTAACCCCTGGGATATTTAAAAAATACCTATGAGCAGCTCATACCTGTTTTACATAATCTGGTTTAGAAATCCTTATTCACTATTTATACACTTTCAAGCTGGAAGCAAGTGAAAGTTTTATCAATCCATACTCGGAATGTATGAGCCTGATCTCTAACTTCAGAGCAGTACATCAGACATCTGTCATTGATAAATGATCTGAGTTTGACTTATTTCAATATGTGCCAGTCTTACTTCTCTCTTTCTGATCCCTGACAACATGGACTAATGAAAAGTTAATCCTGCCAATCTCATCATATTGACTAGCCTCTTATGTAGTTACCAGGCATCATCATCATCATCATCAGCCCCTTTTTTCCCATTTTTTTCTACATGGGAATGGGGTATCATGTTAACTGTCGCCATCTCTCTTGATTCAGTGCCACACTCCTGCCTTCTTCAAGATTCATGCCTGACTGTCGCAGATCTTCTTTCACACAATCTA
Organism: Protopterus annectens; assembly: GCF_019279795.1. Taxonomy (NCBI): domain Eukaryota; kingdom Metazoa; phylum Chordata; order Ceratodontiformes; family Protopteridae; genus Protopterus; species Protopterus annectens. Next base: position 1,975,077,385 of record NC_056729.1, on the reverse strand, counting down.
TCCATCTCTTTGCTGGATGTCCTCACTTCCTCTTAACTTCTTTCTGTCTGTCCCAAATCTTCTTCACCAGATTGTCTTCTGCTTTTCTACACATAGGTTCATAGGTTGGTACTAGGCTATCAGCCCTAGGACTTATACAAGCCTAGCCATAACAATGTCCTGGCTATTTCTTCCCACAGTATTTACTTTCCTGGACCCCTGTCTAGCAGGGCGACTGACATGATCCTCTGGGTGAATTTCCTATCTTCCATCCAATCATCAAGGTTTCCTTTGAAGAGGGCCAAAGAGTCACACTGCTTGACATGTATGGGCAGTCTATTTCAGAGTCTGGGGAGTCTCTGGGTCAGGAACCTATCCCTCCAGCATGTTTTTGTTCATTGTGATGACAAGATTTAGATCCCTGGAGCATGGGTCTCTGAGGGATTGGGATTTCTTTAAGTGTGGCATGTCCAACAGCTCTGGGTTTGACATGGCCTTGTATGTTAAGCAGAGATCGCCTCTGAGTAGACGATATGTGACAGAGTATAAGTGGAGTTTTTTTAGGCGGTCAGCATAGGGCATCTGCTTTAGGCCTGTGATTCTTTTAGTGAGGTATTTCTGCGGCCTTTCCATTTGTTGCAGATGTCTTGAGAGGTACATACCAAATGGGGCCTTTTATTCAATAATGGGTCTAATGAGGGATGAGTACAGTGGGACAATGACCTTTTTTCTGGATGAAAAGCCCTTAGTGATGAGGTGTGCCACATAGAAGGATTTCCTGACTGTTGTGGCGATGTGGTTATCGAAGGTGAGACCACTGTCCACCTGTGTCCCTAAGTCTCTTATCACACTTTCAGTGTTTAGTGTACTGCCACCTATGTGGTAATTCATGGGTACATGTTTTTTCCCAAAGGGGATAACTATACATTTCTTGGCATTGAGCTTGAGCCCATGGCTCTGGCACCAAGCAGCTGTTTCTATAAGGCCCTTTTGTAGAATATCCACATCATTTGGGGATTCAATAATGGCTCCCAGTTTGCAGTCATCTGCAAACGTTGTTAGCCAGAGCCCCTTATTGTTGGCCAGTACTTCAGAGAAGTAGATGCCACACAAGAGTGGTCCCAGGATTGAACCCTGTGGAACTCCACTTGTCTGGAGCTGGATTTGGAGTCATCTACTTTTACAGTGTGGGTTCTGTCAGTAAGCCAGCTGGCAACCCATCAAGTGATGTAGGGATTAATGCCCAGCTTAGTAAGTTTATCTATGATTCCAGAGTGGGGGATGATGTCGAAGGCCTTGGCAAGGGCCAGATAGGCTGTGTGGACCACCTTACCCTTGTCTACATCTCTGGAGACTGATTCAAAGAAGTCAATCAGGTTCAGGAGACAAGATTAGCCCTTCACGAACCCAAACTGCGTGGGGTCCAGTGTTTGAAGGTTGCCAATGTCTTTGTTTATAAGTTCCATGATAATACGTTCCATGGCCTTGCAGATCAGGCTCATCAGACTGATGGGGCAGTAGTTCCCAGGATCCAAGGTGGATCCCCCCTTGTGGAGTGGGATAACTGTAGCTGTACGCCACTCAGTGGGCACGAAGCCTGAATTGAGGCTATGATTAAACATGACACAGGTGAGGTGCCAGTTCATTTTGTAGTTCATGTAGTACACAGCCTCGGATGTCATCTGGTCCCATGGATGCTGTATTCTTAGCTTTGGAGAGTGCGTTTTTTTACCTGTGTGGCTATTATTACCAGAATTTGGCAATCTTTTGGTATTGAGATGGGCTCTTTAGCGGGTGAGAGGGGGGTGAAGTTTGCACTGAATCGATCTGCCAGGATATTGGCAATATCCTTGGGATCAGTATATTTAATGCCATTCTGTTGCAGCTCAGAGCAGATCTGAGTATTGCCATTTAGATTCTTGACATAGCTATAGAATGCCTTGTGGTTGTCTTTGGAATCTTTGGCAATTTTATTTTCGTAACTAGCTTTGGAGGATTTTATGAGGGATCTCAGCTTCTTACTGAGGCTGGTAAGGGAGTTTTTTGCATCCTGGGATTTTCCTCTTTTCTGCAACAGTTTCTTCCTTTTGTTGTAAAGCTTGTTTACGGTGAGAGACCACCAGATTGGCTTCCTTTTTTTGGAGGAGAGCGTCTTGGTTCTATTGGGGATGGCACGATTCATGCATGAGTGGATGTTCTCGTACAGTGCTTTACTGTCGGATTCAGCAGTCGCACTTTCAGTTCCCATTTGCATGGGTGTCATGAAGTTTGTCACTTCTGACTTGAGTAGCATGAAGTTAGCTTTGGAGAAGGTTTTTACGGAGGTTTCCTTACCGGGGGGTGGGGGTGGGATGTGGATGTCAAGGGTGATTAGCTTATGGTCAGACCTGACCAACGAGGGGATGACCGTAGGTGTGGAGCATCGATTTCCCATGTTGGTAATGATCAGGTCTAGGATATTGTAGCCTCTGGTGGGACTAAGGATTAGTTGTTCCAGGGCGTTGGAATTTATGAATTCCAAGAACCGTTAGGCAAAGGTATTGGTGCCCAAACCACCATAATTTGTTCTCTTTGATCTTTTCTGCAATTGGAGCTACTTTGGCTTCTGCTCTTATGTTCTCATTTCTTCATCTGTCCCACAGTGTGCATCCTACCACCTTTCTCAGGCCCTTTATTTCCATCACCTCCAGCTTCTTAAAGTGTTCTGCCTTTACTGCTCAGGTTTCTGTACCATACATTAGCACTGGTCACACCACTGTCTTGTACACCTTACTTTTCAGCTTCTTTGGCATTGTTCTGTCATAGACTACACCTGATACTCTATGCCAGTTGGCTGCAGCCCCTCTGATTCTAGCCTTGACCTCTTCATTCAGACTACCCTTCATCTCAGCCACCCCTCCCAGATTCTTGAAGCTGTTTACCTGTTTCACTATCTTCCATTCTATCTCTATTATCAACTTCTTCTGATTTCCCCAATTTGTTGCCATTACCACCATCTAATCTGTGCTTAGTTTCATCCCATGTGCCTTCAGATTTGCATTCCATTTTCCGATCCTTTGCTGAAGTTCTAGCTCAGAGTCTGCCCGTACTGCCACATCATCTGCATACAGCAGCTTTGTTGATCTGTCCCCTCCAACCTGTTTGCTAATATAGTCCATCACAAGTATGAACAGCAGTGGGCTCAGAGCTGAACCCTGGTGTACACCCACTCCCACGAGGAACCCCTTAGTGAGGCCGAACACTGTCCATACTTGAGTCACTGGGTCCTTGTACATAGCCTGCACTAATTCTACCAATGTTTCTGGGACTTCAAACCACCGCAGTACTGCCCAGATCAGCTTTCTTGGTGACCTTGTCATATGCTTTTGCCAAATCTAGGAATGCCCAGTTGGACTCTCTCCTCATCTCTAGCTTCTTCTCAAGTATCTGTCTTAATGCAAACATCAGGACAATTGTGCTGCATCCTGATCTGAATCCAAACTGCTCATCTCCCATCTTACATTCTACTACTCTGCGTATCCATTTATCAGTTACCGTCTCCAGAACTTTCATGCAATGTGGTAGGAGTTTGATGCCTCTGTATTACCCACAATTGTGGATGTCACCTTTGTTCTTGTAAAGTGATAGTTACCAGGGGGGTTTCTATCAGCATTTCAAATGCTGAAAACACCAAATTTAATTTAATCGAACTGAAATGTTCGAAATCTCAGAAGAGCAAACTGATGGAACATCGATTTCTTTCCCAGGGAAAGAAATCGGTGGGCCATCATCGGAGTTTGCTATTTCCTCCACTGTGGTGCGGTCTCGGAGTGGGTATATTTAAGTAGAGGGGTGTGTGGGGGATGAAGCCCCCCCACTTCTGTCAGTGTTTAAAGTATTGAAAACATTTTTTTTGCATGGAACACAGATTTCTTTCCCTGGGAAAGAAAGCGGTGTTCCGTCAGTTTGCTCTTCTGAGATTTCGAACATTTCAGTTCAATTAAATTAAATTTGGTGTTTTCAGCAGTTCAATTAAATTGCATTCGGCATTGTCAGCATTCAATATGCTGATATAGACCCTTACCAGGAATATAGTCTAGGAAATAATTAATGAGCCCAGCCCAACTTCCCAAATGGCCCAAAGCACTGCCTGGTTAAGTGACTTGCACAAAGTCACACTGTAGGCAAATTAATAGGTTCATAGATGTGTAATAGGCTAACGACCACAAAGGCCTTTTTAAGCCTAGCTATGCATTTCAAATCTCTAACAAGTTCTGATACCACTGATAAGTGTAAACAGGGGCTTGGGAGATGAAACGATTGCAAGCAGGGGACTTGGGAGATAAAACATTTACAAGTAGGGAATTGGGAGATGAACAATTTACAGGCTGCCTGTGTTCTTTATAGACACAGATGCCAAACCAAGGATGAATTTCTTTTCCCTCATCTAGTTGTCCATGTTACACTTGAATTTCATTAAGGAAGAACTATGCTTCCCATGGCTTGGTAGCCTATTCCAGAGAAGGTGCAGTCTCTGGGATACATATCTGTCTCTCCAGCAGGCTCTATTTATATCACAGGCAAGGTTTAAGTCTTTAGAATGGGTAATTCTGGTGCTGTTTGTTTTGTGGACATGTATGAGGTCTATCAGGGTGGTGTCTGACAATGCCTTATATGCCAGGCATAGATCTCCCCTCAACAGCCTGTAGGAAATAGAATACAGGGATTGGGTTTTGAGGTAGTCTGCATAGGACATGTTACTTGCACCCTGTATTTTTTTAGTGAGGAAACTTTGTGAACATTCCGACTTTTGGATGAGCCTGGTTAAATACATACCAAAGGGGGCATTGCACTCAGTGATAGGTCTTATGGAGGCTGAATATAGTGGAACAATGACCTCCTTGGACCTAGATGTCATACTTTTGTTTATAATTTGCTCAATATGAAATGATTTCCTCACTACTTTAGACATGTGATTGTCAAAGGCTAGATTACTGTCTACGTCTGGGTCGACTCTCAGCAGTGTGTTGTCAGTATGATGGTTACCAGGGGTAGATGACTTCCCCAATGATACTATTATGCATTTCTTGGTATTTAGTTTTAGTCCATGGCTTTGATACAAGTTATTTGTCTGTGTCAGCCCTTCCTGGAGAACACTAGTGTTGTTGTGAGATTATGTGACTGCTCCTAATTTGCAATCATCTGGCAATTTAGTCAGCCAGAGGCCCTAGACATTGGCCTTAGCCTCAGAAAAATAAATGCAAAAAGGAGTGGTCCCAGGCCCGATCCCTGAGTGACTATACTTGTGACTGGTCTCTACTTAGAGGTTGAGTCTTCATTTCTAACTTCCTGGGTTCTGTCGGCAATCAGATGATTTACATAATGGTTTACACCTAACCTCTTGAGTTTATCTTCAATGTCTGAGTGGAGTTTTGTGTTAAATGCCTTGGTCAGGTCAAGGTAGGCAGTGTGAACCATTTTGCCCTCATCCATTGCTTTGGTGACCTTCTCAAAGAAATTCACCAGGCTGAGTCGGCATGACCTGCCCTTGGTGAAATCAAATTGGTTTAAGTCAAGTGCTTGGAGGTTTCCTATGTCATTATTCATCATTCCTGTGATAATTATTTCCATTGTTTTGCATATGAGACTAGTAAGACTTATGGGTCTGTAGATTCCAGGGTTTGTAGATAGCTCACATTTGTGCAGATGGATGACTGTTGCTGTTCTCCATTCTTGAGGCATGAAGCCTATTTGGAGGCTACAGTTAAATAGCAATTCCAGAGGACCTGATAGGTCATGTTTCATGCCGTTTACAAGGCATCCTCGGATATTGTCTGGGTCCATCAATGTAGTGTTCTTGGCCTTTGAGAGCGTATAGAGGACCTGTTCCATTGTGATAGCAGGGAGAGTTATATTTGATGGTATTTCCTGAGGTAAGGTTGAGGGGGAGATAGGGGTAAAGTTAGAGCTGAATTTTTCTGCCAGTAGGTTTGCTATATCTTCTGGCTCAGTACTGATGGCTCCATTAACAATGAGCTCTGCACACAATTGTGTATCACCTTTGAGGTTGCAGATGTAGCTATAGAAAGCCTTCTGGTTATCTTTGCCTTCAGTGCCAGATTTAACTCAAATGTGGCTTTAGTAGACTTTATTTGTCCTTTGGTGAGTGTTACACCTTCTTATGCTTGCCATGATTTTCTTCCTTCAGTTATATAGCCTATTGATGTTGTGATTCCACCAATGTGGCTTGTTTTTTGTGTTAGTTCTGTACTTCTTCCTGGTGGGTGAAGTTGCTTCTATGTAGCTATTAACATACTTGCACAGGGTTTCCCTGAATACTTATGCATTGGCAGCAGTGTTCTCAATGCTTATTGGGGCTTGCAATTTTGCCAGGTTATCACTTAATAGTAGGACAGTTAGCCTTGGAGTAATTCCTGAACATTCCGTTTTAGCTGGGGTTCAATATTTTATTTTACTTCAGAGGCGACAGTTTTTTGGTCTACCCTTACCAGAAAAGACATTATAACACCCTCCCATATTGGTGAGGATCAGATCCAGTACGTTTGCTCTCCTGGTCTGTATATTGACAGTCTGGTCCAGGGAGAAACGAAGGATGAGAGAATCAGGCTTACACCACATAAAGTATCTTATTAGTTCATAGCCTTAACCCTCTGCATCAGCACTCTTCCAATAAGCAAATCACTTGTGGTGTAGCTCAAGAATAAGTATTTGTTTAATTTATTTTTAACAAGTGGATGCTTCTGTTACTGCAACCCATTCAGACAACTGCAAACTTGGAGTGGTAGCTACATCCTTGAAGGATCATTTCAAATTTCAGAAACATCTTAGCTATTTATATAGTGGATCAATGAATAATGAGTTAAAGTTTAACATCATGGAATGTTCAGTTACCAGCTTGTTAACAGAAATAGGCTATGGCCTTATGCTGTCAATAGACTAATTCTCAACACAATAAATTACTGCAGGGGCTGGGGAACATTTGTCCCCCAGTAAGATTGCATTCTGGTAAAATGCAGCTCTTACTATAACGAGGTGCTTTCTTACCCCAATCAATATTGTAACTTCTGTTACATGAAGAATGGTCTTAGTTTTATTTCTTCAGTACAAGACCACACTTAGGCCAATAACAGAATATAATGTCTGATTCTGCACTTATTTACTAAAAGACTTTAAAAAGTGGAAAGGATCCCAATATTGTTTCACTAAACAAATTTGTGACCTCCGGTACATACACTATTCAGATCTGGATTCAGCACTAAGCAATCTATGCAGTTACCTAGGTTCCACTAGCTGGATGATACTGCTGACCAGGGGGGCTGCCACAATATTTAATTTTTAATTAAAAAAAAATTAAAATCACATTTTTTTAATGGCATTATTCTTTAAGAATGCACTCTGTATGGGTCGATGCATACACGCACATTTATGTTCCTGCTTCTCTGAGTGCATGGACACACGCATATAAACATTGTTGTTGCTACTTCTTTCCATGCACAATTTAAACTTGCTTGCAACATGCTCCTTCCTTCTGTGAGTTGAGATATACTTTCCACTGGTTGTAAGAGAAGCCAAGACATATGTGTTTATAGGTTCCTAGGTTCATAGGTAGGTAGTAGGCTATTGGCCCAAGGGCCTAAGTAAGCCTAGCCAACAAGGTTCCTTGGCTTACGCCAAGAAAGTTAATTTCCTGTGCCCCTGTCCAGCAGAGCCACAGAAGTGATCCCCAGGGTGTATTTCCCATCCACTCATCAACATTTTTCTTGAAGAGTGCTAATGAGAAACTTTGCTTGACATAGATGGGTAGCTTGTTCCAGAGTATAGGAAGTTTCTGGGACAGGAATCTATCCCTTCAGTATGTCCTGTTTATTGTGGTGACAAGGTTTAGGTCCCTAGAGTGTGTAGCTCGGTGGGATTGGGATTTCTTTAGGTGTCGCATGTCCAACAGCTCTGAGTTTAACATAGCTTTATATGTTAGGCAGAGATTTCCTCGGAGTAGGCAATATGCTACAGAGTAAAGCTGAGGTTTTTTGAGATGGTCAGTGTAGGGCATCTGTTTGAGGCCAGTAATTCTCTTTGTGAGGTACTTCTGTGGCCTTTCCAGCTGCTGAAGATGTCTTGTGAGGTACATTCCAAAAGGGGTGTTGTACTCTATAATGGGTCTAATGAGTTTCGAGTAGAGGGGAACAATTACCTCTTTTTTCCTGGATGAGAACCCTTTTGTGATGAGGTGCGCCACATAGAAGGATTTCCTGATTACTGTGGCGATGTGATTATCAAAGGAGAGACTACTGTCCACCTGGGTTCCAAGGTCTCTTATCACACATTCGGCGTTAAGTAGACTGCTGTGTATGTGGTAGTTCATGGGTACAGAATTTTTACCAAAGGGGATAACAATGCACTTTTTGGCATTGAGCATGAGGCCATGCCTCTGACACCAGGCATCTGTCTCAGTGAGGCCCTTCTGTAGGATGTCCTCATCATTTGGGGACTCGACTATGGCTCCTAGTTTGCAGTCATCTGCAAACTTCATTAGTCAGAGGCCATCTGTGTTTGCCTGTACTTCAGAGAAGGAGATACTAAACAGGAGAGGTCCCAGGACTGAACCCTGTGGTACTCCACTTGTCACTGGTTTGAAGTCAGATTTGGAGTCTGCAACCTTTACAGTGTGAGTTCTGTCAGTGAGCCAGTTGGCAACCGATCTTGTGACGTAGGGATTTATCCATACTTTAGTGAGTTTAGCTATAATTCCAGAATGGAGGATGGTATCGAAAGACTTGGCGAGGTCAAGATATGCTGTTTGAACCACCTTACCCTCGTCTACGGCTTTGGTGACTGCCTCAAAGAAGTCAATCAGGTTCAGAAGGCATGGTCTGTCTTTCACAAATCCGAACTGGGTGGTGTCCAGAGTTTGGAGGTTACCAATGTCTTTGTGTATGAGTTCCATGATGATACATTCCATGGCCTTGCAGACCAGGCTCGTCAGGCTAATAGGGCGATAGTTCCCAGGATCAGTGGTGGCTCCCCCTTTGTGGAGTGGGATAACTGTTGCTATGCACCATTCAGTGGGCACAAAGCCTGATGTGAGACTATGACTGAACATGGTGCTTAGGTGGGGGAGCCAGTTCATTCTGAAGTTCATGTAAAACACAGCCCGAGATGTTGTTCAGTCTCATGTGTGTGTGTAAGTAATGCTCTGGTTAGGGATGGCAGATCAGTTACTTAGGGATGATTAATTGCTCAGTTAGAGATGGCAGGTTATTTACTTAACTTCCTTAGGCTCAACCCCTGTGCCTTGGTTACAGGAGACAAGAGCCTGAATTCTTTACACCAACTATCTGTCTGCTAAAGAATGTGAGTTTCAGTACATTTTCAAGGAATTATGAGTTTTATGGGAAGATAAATTCACTGTTGCTCATGCTAAGTCTGTTTTCAGTGTGCAACTGTTTTCTTTACCTAATGGCCATCAGTGTTTATGCTATAAAACTTGAAAGCAGGGTTAGTAGCACAACAGGGAGCACATTTGGTGCAGAAGGCCACACCATGCAGATGGATTGCTAATACTGCGGTGCACTTTAAAGGGGGATAGGGTGTACACTGGTGTGTGCCTTCCTTTGGATGAGATGCCTAATAATTATTACCCTATTGTCAATTTGCCAATCATTCCCTATTGCACTATTATCAGCTTACCAATTTTTTAATGAAACATAGGCAATTTATCACTTAATTGGCTATGTCACTGTAGCAAGCCTGGCTAACTCTCTCTAGAATGTGTAAAAATCTGTTAACCATCTTGCTGTGTAATTTAATTTAATCTTGATTTACACTCGGGATTAACTCTAACCTGTGGAACTTGTTTAACTTCCTTACTTATGTAATCACTGTAAATAGTCTGTTTGTAATATGTAATGCTGGTATTATGCAATGCTGTATCTGCTTACCCTTGGAGCTTTTCTCCCCGGACCTCCGCTGAAAATAGACATGCATCCAGTCGGACTATCCCGGTCAACAAATGTAAAATAAAAATAAATTAAAAAAAATATTCTTCAAGGGCAGAGGCATTGAATTTGTAGATGAGACACTGAAATGTAAAGCTGTTTGCCAGCATCAACCTCTTTACTAATTACACATTTTTTTAATGTGAAATTATTCAGATGAATTTTCCTTCCGCAGAGATTGTGCATATTGACCGATACTGGTGAATTATAATGGCAGAAGTCTGAGTGGCCTTTTATGGTTGAAATGCTCTGAAATGAGTAGTTTTGTCATTATTGGTTCATACGTTTTGTTTCCTTACTTACTGGAAAATGTTCAAAATTACAGATTTAAACCACACTCTAACAAGTGGTGCTGCATTATAGAAGGAATATAATGTAATACAAATAATCTAATTTAATACAATCATAAAGGTGAATCAAAGAACATCTGCATGTATTCATAGTCCTAAAAATGTGTGGAAGGGGCCTATTGTTTGAAAACACCCCAAAGGTAAATTTAATCTTCCACTACCCAAATACATTTTCTCTGAATATGGGTTTCAATGCCATTTCAAGGGCAGAGAAGTTTACCGTTTATGCTAAGTCTGTTTTCATTCCAAGACTGTATTGTTTTGTTTAGCAAATGGCTATCAGTGTTTGTGCTACAAAATTTGAAATCTTCTTCTTTTGGCTTTTCCTGGTTAGGGGTCGCCACAGCGGATCATCTGTCCACTCATGATTGGCAGTGGAGTTTTACGGTGTCGAGTTGCCAGCCCGATGCCCAACTTTCCACAGAAGGCACACACACGCACACCTAGGGCCAATTTAGAGTGTCCAATTCACATACTGCATGTCTTTGGGATGTGGGAGGAAACCGGAGCACCCGGAGGAAACCCACACGACCATAGAGAGGACATGCAGACTCTGCACAGAAGGCACCTCAGCTGAGAATCGAACCGGAGAACCTTTTGCTGTGAGGTGGCAATGCTAACCACTGCACCACCGTGGCCGCTACAAAATTTGAAATAAGAGTTTTAAATTAAATCCAACTTATCTGCAATCACTGTAGAAATAAAGAAGAAAATAGGATGCACACTGACAGATTTAAACAGTGGGGGGAATTCAGTAAAGCCTACACAGAATGATTTTCCATGTAGGCATAATGGCACAGCCCCAACACAGAAACTGGCAGCCATGCGATCCAGTAAATAGAGCAGAAGAGCATGCACGAGCATGCGGACACGCAAGTATCCGCGGAATGCAAATCTCCTCATAAGGAGGTGAATTTCATGCAAATGAGGTCAAATGATAGGGCTGGAGCAATCCAGCAAGTAGATAGGTAGTCATAAAGACCCCATGTAGTTGTTGAGGTGTACACAGAAAATAACCGTGTACAAGACATCAAAAATTGAACAGGGGCTGAAAAAGACCTTTCAGAAGGTCAGGGATTGCATATTAGGGACAGATATGTTCAAAATTATGCCCTGTATGTCTAAAAAATAATGCAAAATAATAAAAAAATTATTCTTTTTTTTAATAGCCATATCACGTTTGTGCACCGCTGTGCAGCACACAAACATGCCATTATGCAAAAAAAAAAAAAAAAAATGAAAAATTGTAAAATCCAAAAACAAGACATATGTGAGAATAATGCATTATAGGGCCCTGCAAGCAGTATGTGCAATGGAAGATTCCAGTGGTTGCTAAGGAGGCAGGTCTTGGAATAGTGAAGTATCCAGGTTGTGTGCACGGATCAGTATGCAAATGAGCTGGGAATACTGAATAGCAAAAATGTGCTACTGGTGTAGCCCGTGAACCATGTTGGTGTCCACAGAAGAGGTAGCTGACATCAAAAGGGGGTGTGTTACATTATGTTTAAGCAGATCGGAGCTGACCGGCGCCTGTTTGTGCACCATGCAGCTCAGCTAAGCACGGGGTATGTCTTGTGCTGCTAAGCTTCGTTTAGCTGCGGACCTCGTATTTTAGCTGGTTTCAGCTATGCTGAGCATGCCCATGCATGGGGTAGTGTGTCCGGACTACTGAGCACTGTTTACACCAGCACCGAGGGTTTGTGTGCCATGCTGCAGTGCTTAGCAGGGAACGTATTTAAAAAAAAAAAGGAAATTGCCTGGGAAAGCCAATCATGTAGAAAGTACTGATAATCCCTGTTCCACTTACGCTGGGCTATTCAAACCCCTCAATGAAGTACTTGGTAGGTGGAATGCATCATAGTTATCCAATCACACAGGCTGCATCTGCAGCAGAGCACTATAAAGTATGCATACACCCTACAATCTGATTTCTCTCACATACTCTAGAGTACGCACTTGGGAATTTTAACTGACAGAATGCTAGGGGCTGCTGTTGCTCTGCTGCATCTGTATGTGCTAGAGGCTGAGGGCAGTGCTGATGGTGCTGCTGACAGTAGACCTAGACTGAGAAGGAGAAGAGTGTTCAGGCCCAAGGTAACCTTCCAGGGGATACATGAGCTGGAGATTGTAGAGCGCGACAGGGTGGACAGGGACATACTACAAGAACTCACTGAGTTTTGCCGGCCACAACTCAGACCCAGAGCGAACAGAGGATAACCCATCCCAGTAGAAACAAAGGTATGTGTATCCCTTAGAATATTACCTACAGAAACTTTTCAAAGACCAACTGGAGACATAATGAAGGTCTCAGAGGCATCTGCATCCAGGGTACTCCACCAGTTCCTGGATGCCATGCAAACACATGCCAGTGAGCACATTTATTTACCCTGCACCCCTGAGGCGAGAGCCAGCAGTATGCATCTCTTCCCACTGTGTAGCACATTATCCTGAGGTGCTGGGTGCCATGGACTGCACTCATGTACACATCAAAGCACCATCTGGTGAGGAGGGTAGAGTGTATGTCAATCGCAAGGGGTATCACCCTATCAGCTGCCAGGTCATATACAATGCCCAGGGTATTATCATGAGCGTGTGTGCCGGAAGCCCTGGCAGCTATCACGACTCTCATATCTGGCATGCATCACAGCTGTACCAGATGTTTGCCAAGGGGGACATCCCATACAGCCATCTACTGGGGGATGCTGGCTACGCACTGGAACCGTGGATGATGACACCCATCAGAAATGCACACACACCTACCAAAGAACACCATAATGAGACACGCACAAATTAAGAACATCATAGAGCATGTGTTTGGGCTGCTCAAGTCACGGTTTCACTGCTTTGATATATCAGGTGGAGCCCTGCAGTACTCTCCAGCAACATGTGCACAGATGTTCACAGTATGTGCCATGCTACACAGTATGATCCTGGAGAAACAGCTGCAGCAGGGCCATCACAGGGAAGGAACACACAGCCCTCAATCCAGAGCTTAGGTCCCCACAGCCACAGACACAGGGGGACTCGGAAAAGGAATGCCCTGAGCGTGTCCCTGTAGGCAGATGTAGGCATACCCAGTATGCCCTGGCCTTGGCAAAGAGCCAATGCATAGCACATGCACTGACAACCTAGAGTCCTAGGGACTGACACCTTACTCCAACTTGCATACATAGTAAAAAGTATGCCAGCCACACTACACAATCTCTACTTTAGCATGTATTGGCTATGTACTGTGTGCATCAGACAGGGTCAGCCCTGAAACACTGGTCTTTCAACTGCTGCGTCCACAAGGTAAGTCACTCTCCTTTACTACAAATGTACGGGGTACTACACTATGGTAGCATATGTATAGACCTGCCGCATGTATGTAAGGGAATAGAGTGGGTTGCTGGGCTACTTGTAGAAAGCTAACAGCTATTTGGGACACCAGGTACTCTGTCCAATACTGGATGCCCCATAATATGCATGAGGTGACAGGGGTGGAAAACTCACAGTAGTATGCAAGGGGAATGCCAAATAGTGGGGTCATAGGACAGATGCAACACTGTCAATGCCAGAGTCCACTACCCCCAACACATCAGCATTCCTATGCAACTGTAGCAACAGTATATGTTTGCAAGAATATATCTGCAGACCACACACTCCTGGAGCGGTCACAAAGAACCTGCCCAAATGTTCTATTTTACACAAAACACAGAGGTCACGGTAGGGCTCACACAGTGTATGTCTCTCTGTCTACTGTTGATAGTGTATGGAATTAAACCTCACCTTCTGGTGGCTCACTGGGCTAAGTACATTAGCATGGTTAATGGTATTGATGGCTCAAAGCTGGCTGCACCTACAACTTTTGCATGTGAGGTACTCCTATGGTAGGAGTCCTACAAACTGCCAATATGCCTCAAATTGTTCATGCCAGAAAGCTGGACAAAGACAGAGACAATGGGTGGCAGAGGGCCAAACAAACAGACATTATACATGTGCTCTGAGTAACCTAGTAAGTGGCTAGTATAACAGCAGGTTGCAGCAGGTCAGATTAGCAGCAGGATGTAAAGGAAAAGGCCATCATTTAACTGTGTCAGTACTTAACAACAATTTAGTGGACTGCATTTAGTAGAATATTACTGGATAAACACAACTGTATGAGGAACAGAGCAGACATATGGAGTGGAATGCTGGACATTCTGCAAAATACATATACAGTGAGAGGTGTGAAGACTATCACCCTGTGTGGTGTTACATCATGTACCCCAGTCACATCATACCTATCAATCAGTTAGAGCAGGAAATCTGGACAAAGCCACAAACAGTGGTGGAACAAAGGCCCAAATACAAGGGGAATGATTAACTACTGGCTAGACAAATGTATAAAGTGCAGAGAATAACAGGCTGTGCATTATCATGGGTTTGATGATGTGCATGGAGTCAGTAACTCAAATGTCTGTCAGCATGTCCTAATGTCAGCCTATAACGATTTGGCAATAATGTACCAGAAATCAACAATGCTATGCACAATATAGCATACATATGCAGAACTCCATACATTGTATTACAATCGTCACACTTGATAGGTATGAGACATATATTATGTTCAGCACACAAAATATCAAGGGGGTGACTGTTGAATCAAGTGCAACAGCCAATTGGCTGCAGCACACAAAATTCCAGACTCTATTACAGGTAGGTCTGGCCTGGAGTCACCTAGTAAGTACTGAGAGTCACACTGGGCATACTCCTACACTTAGCTAACTTGAGCTCATGTTTGATGCCTCATTTGCCTGAGGAACTGATATATGAAAATATGTGTGTGCATATAGGCAGCTATGTATACGTATCTGTCACTCCATATCCCCCTCACAAATGATTACCCAATCTATCAGTTTGTGGCACAGACCACATAATGACATAACCGTCCAAACACAGAACCTTCTCCCTGGTGAATGTCACCCTGTAGACAGACAATGGTGAGCAGGTGGTGTAATGTGCAATGGCATCAATGCAGGACTTGGACAGGTCATATTGTCAATGGCCAATTTGTCCTCCTACCAAACTGCAACTGAGCAGACATGGTGGAACTGGTACCTGTACACATATAACAGGGGTATTAATATGTACCCCTCTGCTAGGACACTAGATACACTAACAGCATAAAGCAGGTTTACTCTGATGGCCACACACTCTGTGTAATACAAGGCCACTTTGCTTAGTCCACAAGTACTGTGGCTGCAGCCATGTGTACAGCAGATTTAACCAGTGCCATGTGCAATACATACTGAGAGCTATAGTGTGTAATAGTAGGTAGGCAGGTAGGGGTTCTAATCTCACTGCAGCCACCTTGTGGGTGTGGGTATGTGTGTGTGTGTGTGTGTGTGTGTGTGTGTGTGTGTGTGTGTGTGTGTGTGTGTGTGTGTGTGTGTGTGTGTGTGTGTTTGTGTGTGTTTGTGTGGATATTTCCCTAACAGCGGTACAGACATGGCCATCTGGCATTTGCCAGTGCCATGGTGAATCATTTTATGGCCCTATGAGTGGTGTACTCTTGCACATTGTCCTCCCTGTCAACACCTGCTGGTGTCACCCACCTTAGCAACACTGGCTGACATTCAAATAACAGATAAACTCCATGCCACACACGATAAGTACATAGTGCTGTAGTGTATACTACTAGACAGGTAGAGGTTCTAATCTTGCAACAGGCAAGTGTGTGTGTGTGTGTGTGTGTGTGTGTGTGTGTGTGTGTGTGTGTGTGTGTGTGTGTGTATGTGTAAATATGTCTCCTTGCAGTAGTGTACCTGTCTAATCTATCTCTGTGCAATGGTCATACATTTTCAGGCCCTATGCCTACCTGCCAGCCTCCCCATTGTCCTCCTTTACAGGGCCTTCCAATGTCATCCACCTCAACAGCATTGGCTGACAATCTCCATAGTGCTCTAGCAGATAGGTAGGGGTTCTAATCTTGCAACAGACAACTCTGTGTGTGTGTGTGTGTGTGTGTGTGTGTGTGTGTGTGTGTGTGTGTGTGTGTGTGTAGAAATATATACCTTTGCAGCAGTGTGTCTGTCTCACCTATCTCTGTGTAATGGTTGCACTTTTTAAGGCCTTGTGCCTACCTGTTGACCTCTCCATTGGCCTCCTTTACAAGGGTTGCTAATGTAATTCACCTTAACAGCACTGGCTGATACTCTTGAAATAGATAAGCTACGTGGCTCATGTGATAAGTATGTAGTGTTATAGTGTACATAACTAGATAGGTAGGGGGGTTTATTCTCAGTAAGGGCAACTTTGTCAGTGTGTGTGTGTAAATATATTCACTGCAGCAGTGTGCCTCTATTTCCCATCTGGGTGCAATGGTATAACATTTTAAGGCGCTGTGCCTACCTGTCGACCTACCAATTGGCCTCCTTTACAAGGGCTGTTGATGTAATTCACCTTAACAGCACTAGCTGACACTGTCAAAACAGATAAGCTGCATGGCGCATGCAATAAGTACGTAGTGCTATAGTGTATACAAATAGATAGGTAAGGGGTCTACTTTTAGTAAGGGCAACTGTGTGTGTGTGTGTGTGTGTGTGTGTGTGTGTGTGTGTGTGTGTGTGTGTGTGTGTGTGGATATATCCTCTTGCAGCAATAAGCCTGTCTCACCTATCTGTGTACACTGATTACACATTTTCAGGGCCTGCCAACCCCATCAGTTGGCCTCCTTTACAGACCCTGCTGATGTCATCCACCTTAACAGCACTGGCAGACATGCCCACAACACATAACTTCCATGGCGCATCCAATTAGTACATAGTACTAGAGTATCTATGACTAGATGGGTAGGGGTTATAATCTCAAAAAGGCCTGCTCTGTGATTGTGTGTGTATGTGTGTGTGTGTGTGTGTGTGTGTGTGTGTGTGTGTGTGTGTGTGTAAATATGCCTCCTTGCAACAGTATGTCAGTCCTATGTACGTGCAATGGTTAAACATTTTAAGGCCCTGTGAGTACCTGCTGCCCCTAAATAGCCCACATGTTCTTAGGTATGAATGCTGTCTGCCACCACCTACATTTGTAGGTACACAACACTCAGGTGACACATATCAAGGGTGGCATGCCTTGTCATGAGGTATGCATGCAGGAGTACGCTGTCCACCCCATTGTCCTGACACACTGCTCTTCACAGATGCACCTATGTATCTATGCACATATAAAGCCTTACCTTGCTGATGTCATATGTCTGCTTTGCTACTATGCCATCCTGACCTCTGCCAATCTAACATCATACAATGAAGGAACTAACACATTAATGTGTACTCATGACACAGGCCAGCAGACAGCACCTCTCATGACATAACAGAACCACAGTAAACAATGTAATGTAATGTACTATAGTTACCCTGTGCATCAGACACATATTTGCATGTCCCTGCATCAATTTTATTGATGGCAGGGATGTGGCACAGGTATCATCACATGCACAGGGAGGGGTGTGGTATGGGAGTGCCAGAGGCCTAGGCTGTGCCGAACAGCTGACATTATGTGTGGGGGTCAGGAAGGGGTGGTGGTCAGCTGGGCAATGGAGAGATGCTGTGTGTGTCTGTTGGTGACCTGCATGTGACACTGATGTATGAGTGTGTGCATGTAATCAGTTAAGCCATTTGCTAGCCCTACACGTGGGTATGTTGGACAGCAGTGGATCGTACATGGCAGATTGGAGAGTTCACTGTGTCCAGTCATAAACGCAGGAACCTGCTATGACAGGAGTGGCACTGGCACCACCATGCCCAGGGTCAGATGCGGTACTAGTTGCTGACTGTGACTGGTGTCTGCTGGGACCATGTCCCTCACAGGACCACCCAGGACAACATGCCCATGGCCTGCCACATTGTGGTGTGGACAGCACCCCCCTTCTTTAGTGCTGGAGGTACAGCAACTACAGGAGCATGAGTGCGCATGGCCACATGGACTCTCAGCAGATGTTGTTGCTGACCTATGGCCACATGTCCAATGCTCTACTCTCACCACATGTTCTAGCACAGACAATGAGCAATGAAGGACTGACAATGTCTCACCCCACAATCTGTCCACTATATCAGTGAAGCGATGCATGGCATCACCATTGTTGTGGATGTAGTCACAGATGCCAGACAGTGATGCATCGATGATCCTGAGCATCCATCTGGTGTTCCATTCTGAATGTGCTTGTGCCTCCAAGATGGCCTGAAACATGTGTCAAGTGACTTGTGATGTGACACCTGTGACAGGTGGTGGATGGACAGCAGTCCTCCTTCGAGCACCCCAGTCAATCTTCCTGTGTGGGACCTCACCAGCTGTATGGATATGGCTAGTGTCTACAGTCACTGATACCATAGTCACCACACTCTCTTGTTCAATGCTGTCAAACTCTGTCGAATATCTGAGGCCACAGGGGATTGGGTATGTGTGGCATACTGACTGTGTGCGGGGACATTTGAGAGGAAGTGGGATGTCAACCATGGGGCAGATTCAGCCCCCAACAACCTCACCTGTGCCTCACTATGGCCACCATCATCATCATCAGAGTGCAATGAGACACTGACATTAGGTTGTGAGGGGGACACACTCCAACCCCCATGGTCACCTGTGAGGAGGAAGACAACGTACCTACATTAATACCTGCACTATTTTGTCTGCTGATACACACACACACACACACACACACACACACACACACACACACACACACACACACACACATACAGGTGAGGTGCCACAACTACATTATACATACCACTTTTTATTTCTGATCCCATGACTACAGACACAGAAAAGACAGGCCCTTCATAACATGCACTTTAGCTACATCCGGTTAATGTTGCCAGCACTATACACCTGTGAGATAAGCGAAATGTCAGTGTATGTGATGGACCTACACCTACAACACACTGCAACCATCTTCACTATACTATTGCCCTTGGTATAGCAGACTGCATAGGCCTTCACAACAATAAGTGCAAATATGTAACATCTCCTGCAAATACACTACTGTGATTACCAATTCAATGCTCTGCAGTGAACCCCTCCAAAATTGAGCATGCACATATTTTGCTCTGGGTAAGCATAACAGTTGAGTTTACAGCAAACTGGCTGCCCTTAACATTCTTAGGGCATATGTGAGCCATAACAAAACAGTTTCACACTCACCGGCTACAGGATGTTGGGCTCCAGCCACACCAGATGCACCTATGGAAATGTGAGGGAGAGGTATTGTCAGCAAATACAAATGTGGCATTGTTACAGGATAATATGTGCATATATTAACATGTTCAGTAGGAACTCTGATACTGTCCACATTGCTGACATTTTGACTATATGTGTGCATTACAAACAAATCTGCCCAAACATAGATTGACCTGACATCTGTGTACTGGTATGCAGAGGCTGCCACAATGACTGTTACAGTATTACAGTGATGAACACAGGAGGCTTACCTTGATGGTCCCCTGCTGTGGAAATTGTGCCACCCACCTCCATGATGTCTGGGGGTGATGGATGCTTGGGAGCTGGTGGTTGATGCCAGGGTTGCCAGGAACTCCTCTGTGGCTGAGAGTGGTTGTTTTGCTGCAGGTCCTCCGCCAGTTGCAGCACAGTCCCTGGCCACAGCAGCGGCCCTTTGCTATGTAGCCTTTATCATATTTATCACCCGGTGTCGGACCTGCTCATAGCTTCTTTCCTGTAGCCCTACTTGGTTTACTGATGCAACAAGGTCAGCCCACAGTGCAGCACATTGCTCCCGATTCTGGTGACTCCTAGAAAGCAGGATGTTGTGATGGAGTCTGAGGCCATCCATGATCACTTTGTCTTTGGCAGCAGAGAAAGGTAGGTGCCTCCTTCTGTACAAGGTTTCTGAAAGACAAGAAGAGGAGAACATGTCACAGGACCAAGTGCATTGCTGTCCACTATGTACACACCCTGCACATCCAAATTGTCTGGCATTCTCCACTAACTACCACATGATACCCCACCATCTATCAATACAATATGTATGTGCCTATCAGCAACACAGTGGCAATACATCTTACATTTTCCTGTTAATATTGTTTTTTCCTGCTACTTGCTGCTTGTTTTCTAAAGTGTTCAACTGCTTCTTTTCTGTTGCATTTATTACTGCTTGTTTATACCCTGTCTAAATTGTAAGTATTATTGTAAGCCTCATACTTTTGGTTTACGCTCCCTTGCCTTTCTCCCTCAGATTCTGACAAATATGGATGGACCATGTCCTACAGTTTTTCCTGCTAGTCTATTTGATATGAGCATCCTGACACAGTGTAGCAACTGCCTCATGTACACAGACAATCATCTACTACCACCACCTAGGAACACAATTTGGGAGGCATGCAATTACATTAGGAACCTAGAGTCCATGCTCTCTCCCTCTCAAGCCAGTATATCTGGAACAGAAAAGGTTGTCAACACGATCACTACACCTCAAACACCACCCACACCTATACAACATACACCCACATATGTTGAGGTCCTCAACATAAACATACCCAAACAAAGGAGACCTCTGTGGCAAAAACACATGCGATCTCCACAGCTCTCGACACCACATACCATGCATAATCCACACACCTATGTCTCACAGCTACCAAGGCTTCACCATAAACCCAGCATATTAGTCATAGAAGACTCCATTGTGAGACACACAGATGTGCCTCTCAGCAGGCTGGATAAGGAGAAAGCCATGGTTAGTTGTCTGTCAGGTGCCAGAATCCACCATATCATGCACACACTGCAGTCTCTCAACAACAGTTTGGTTTCATAAAGAGCATATCATGCCTACTCAGCCTGGTGGACTTCTTTGAGAAGTCACGAAAGCAAGGGATGAGGGAAAAATTGTTCACACTGCCTACCTTGACCTGGCCAAGGCATTTGACACAATACACCACTCAGGCATTGTTGACAAACTCAAGAGGTTAGGTACAAACCCATATGTCACCAGATGGATAGCCAACTGGCTCACAGACAGGGCTGAGAAAGTTAGAATTGGAGAGTCTACCTCTACAAAGAGGCCAGTCACAAGTGGAGTCCCTCAGGGATCAGTCCTTGGACAACTCCTTTTTGGCATTTACTTCTCAGAAGTCAAGGCCAATGTCAGTGGTCTCTGGCTAATTAAATTTGCATATGATTGCAAATTAGGAGCTGTCATTGAATCTTACACTGACACAAATGTTCTCCAGGAGGAGCTGACACAGACAAACAACTGGTGTCAGAGTCATGGACTAAAACTAGATGCTTTGGGAAGTCATCCATCCCTAGTAACTATCATATTTACAACACACCCCTTAGAGTTGACCCAGTAGTCATGGACTTAGGGACACACATAGATAGTAATCTAGCTTTTGGTTATCACATGTATATAGTGGTGAGGAAATCATTCTATGTTGTGCAACTTATAAACAAAGGTATGGCATCTAAGTCCAAGGAAGTCATTGTTCCACTGTATTTGGCATTCATCAGACCTATCATTGAGTACAGTGCCCCCTTTGGTATGTACCTAACCAGGCCTATCCAACAACTGGAACATCCATAGAGGTTTCTCACTAAAAGAATACAGGGCGTAAGTAATATATCCTATGCAGACCACCTCAAGGCCCTATCTCTATATGCCTGCCTAGCATACAGGGCATTGTCAGACCCCACTCTGATGGACCTCCTGCACATCCACAAAACAAACAGTACCAGAATTACCCATTTTAAAGACTTAAATCTTGTCTGTAATATAAATATAACCTGCTGGAGAGATAGGTATGTATCCCAGAGACTACCCCATCTATGGAACAGGTTCACAGACTTGGGCTAACTTACAAACTTTAAAATACAGAAAACAGATTCAGGATAAAGAAAGCGGCACTTAGACAGCAAACAAAAAGATTTAATAAATGTAAAGTGCTTTTTGTTTGTGTGAAATACACAGACTTCTTCAGACAAATGATTACAATTAGTGTCAACCTTATGTACTCAAACAGGTGTCAATTCAGTAAATCAATCACGAAATAAGCTACTATTCGACATTTAAAGAAGTAATAACCACAAAAACAGAAAAACCATGCACGATACAAACTATGATTCACATTATGCCCCCTACTGAAATTCTAATACAACTACAAAATAAAATTCAATAAAAAATAGAAATAATAATAAAAACTAAAATGTTAAAAAGTAAAAGCTTAAAATTGAATAAACTAACAAAATCATCTTACTAAGCTTTTAATCTTTAAAATACTACTAATAGAGCAGCTTTCATTTAATCCAGGCACATTGTACGCATTCAATCTAATTTGCCAAATAAGTTCAAGCTCTTCCAATTTTAAACCAACTGGGCCCCCTCTTGGGTTTTGAATGGTCTGGTCAATCACCATGAATTTGAAATTATGGTCTGGATGACAAGAGACATGTTTGGCCAAAGCATTTTTGGGTTTATTTTTTTTAATTGCATAAATATGCTCATATATACGATCACGGAGGCGTCTCTCCATCTTGCTGATGTAAAATGCTAAACAGCTCTAACACTGGGCTAAATAAATTATCATTTTAGAATTACAGTTGACTCTGTGCTTCAAAGTGTAAAATTGGCCATCTACCTTAAACCTGTTAGATTCAGTAACATATTGACAATAGTTACAAGATTGACATTTATACATACCAACAGATCTACTTGGTTGCTGCTTATGTAGTTCAAAAAATGTTTTAAGATTTTTAGCTTTCCTATAAATCACTTTTGGCTGGTCACCTACTCTCTGAAATACACTAGGGTCATTCCTAAAGGTAAGCCACTTTTTACATAAGATCTCAAAGCATGCCTTGCTATTAATATTGTAAGTTGTAATAAACGTGGGTACTTGGAGATCATAAGTCTGGTGAAACAATAGAACCTTGGGTCAGTGATGTGCCAAAAGTGTCATTATGTTGGTATTGCATGTGTACACTATCTAGAATTGGTTTATAAACACGTCGGAGACATTTATTCAAAACCTCTTCTATGATGTCACTGATCATTTGATCTGGGTAGCCTCGGGGGAGAAACATGTTCTTTAAAAAGGAACATTCAGCATGAAAGTCGTCATCTAGGGTGACGATATGGGCTGCCCTCACTAGTTGGCCCTTAACAACTGCTCACTTCTGATGGTAAGGGTGGCAGCTGGAATAATATAAAAAAGAGTTTGAATACGTACTCTTCCTGTCGATTCTAGCTATGAATTTCTGAAGAATTAAGTCCTTGTTTAACTGAATATCCAAGTAAGCTATGGTTGCAGTGCTGAATGTAAAAGTGAACTGTAAAAAATGCGTAGACTTATTAAAATAGTCTACGACCTTATCACTAAGTGTACTGTCACCATCTAACAATATAAAGATATCGTTGAGGTAACGAGTATAGAAAATAAAATTGTCTTTAAATTTACAATTATTAAACACACTTAGATATTCGCAGTTGGCCATTACTGAGTTGGCGACACTTGCTCCACATGGGGAGCCCATTGCAACGCCAACCTTCTGTAAATAAAAATTACTCGCAAACATAAAGTAGCTGTTATCAAGAATCAACACCAAGAGTTCATTGACTAGTGACATCTCGTGTTAGCTGCTCCATTAACTTTCAGAAATTAGTTAACCCATTCTAAAGCTGTATCATGCGGAATGCATGTATACAGATCTTTGACATCCACAGTGAGGAAATTGTGAGTGGAGTTAAAATTTAGGTGGTTAATTTTGTCAAGAAATGACCAGGAGTCCTTACATATATGATTGATCTTACCTAAATACTTCTGTAAAATAGCGTCCACTATTTTTGCACATGGATATGTGGGGGAACCCCTACCATCTACAAGTGGGCGCATCGGAGGATTCAGGATGTCTTTGTGTATTTTAGGTATCCCAAACAAACCGCAAGATTAAAAGCTTAGCAAGATGATTTTGTTAGTTTATTCAATTTTAAGCATTTACTTTTTAACATTTTAGTTTTTATTATTATTTCTATTTTTTATTGAATTTTATTTTGTAGTTGTATTAGTATTTCAGTAGGGGGCATAATATGCATCATAGTTTGTATCGTGCATGGTTTTTGTGTTTTGTGGTTATTATTTCTTTAAATGTCGATTAATAGCTTATTTCTTGATTGATTTACTGAACTGACACCTGTTTGAGTATATAAGGTTGCCACTAATTGTAATCATTTGTCTGAAGAAGTTTGTGTATTTCACACAAACGAAAAGCGCTTTACATTTATTAAATCTTTTTGTTTGCCGTCTAAGTGCCGCTTTCTTTGTCCTGAATCTGTTTTCTGTATTTTATGGAACAGGTTCCCCATCCATGTGAAGCAGAGTTCCTCCCTAATCCAATTCAAATGCGACTTGGACAATTGGATGGGAAACCGGAAATTCATCCCTGGTTTGGCACCTATGTCTCTGATGCAAACAGGTAACCTGTAAATGGTTCTTCTCCCAGGCCCTTACTTAAACTTTTCAAGGGTATTAGAACTCGTCAGAGATTTGAGATGCATGGCAAGGCTTAAAAAGGCCCTTGTGGTCATTAGACTAGTAAACACCTATGAACCTATGAACCTATGAACAGGTACTGCTATGATTCCATGTTGATGTGAATGACGTGAGATGTACCTCCCTGGACTATATGAAGAGACATGATTGAGTTTGCTGATTATGTATCCCATGCAGGTATGTCCCTAGCCTTAAGCAGCATTCTGCCATCACCCAGAATGATGCCTCAGTACAAACAGGAAATTATTGACTTTAACAATTGGCTGTGTTTCTGGTGCCATTCCAGGGTGATCCAGTGCCTGACAGCCTGGGAGGATATGCTTGACAGACCACGATGCTTTGCCAGAGATGGCCTGCATCTGTCTCACCTGGGATTCAGGCTGCTGACAAAGGTTCTTGCCTCCCCCATAGTGCCTTTTTTAGGAGAACCGATGAGGTCAGGACTACCAACATAAAAATGTCAACAAAACACAACATAAAGGTCATGCTGCTAAATGGTAGGAGTGAAACTGCACTCATTGCAATCATTCTTAACCCTGGAAAATGCTGACATCTGTGCAGTCACAGAAACCTGGTTCACAGCTACAGAGAGCACCCCAGCCTTACTTGGTTACCCATCCTATTATTGATTCAGTCCCCAAACTGTGGCCAGTAAAGCCAAAGGAGGTGGAGTTTCAATATATATCAAGACATCCACACCTCCAGTCTGGTCAAACAGTTTGATGCACAGGAGATGCTCAAGGTGCAGTTAACTATTGATAAGACTCCCATTGAAATCATAGCTAGCTACTGTCCACAAAATCTGACTCAAGATGTCCATTCCGCCTATATGAACCTATTCGACTCTATCAGAATGCAACCCTTCACCCTTATCCTGGATGACTTTAACTACCCAAGCATAGCATAATGGTTAAGGTTTTTACCTGCTATACACAAAATCTAAGGTTTGATTCTAACCACAGCTTACTGGCTAGGCTTAAAATGGCCATCCAGGGTACTTAGCCTTGTATAAATGGAATGAGTGGATGGGAAACCATAAATTTGTCCCAGGGGTTCTACCTTTGTCCCTCATTGACAGGGACGACAGGTGCTGACTGGGGTTTCTTTTTTGGGGATAAACTCTTGGCTAGGTTTGTAAGGGCCCCAGGGCATTATCATAGTAACCTCCTGTGATCTTATGATCCTATGACAGAACTGAAATGCCCAGAGATTCATAGATTTTTGTCAATGCAAACACCTTTGAACTGCTAGATGATACCCCCCAAGAGGTGAAAATATCTTGGACATGGTATTAAAACAACATGAGTAACCACTGCTGCATCCCTACAGTATCATCTTCCCTGGTAAGATCTGACCATAAAGCAATCACTTTTGAACTCACCATCTCCCACAATACCCGTCTAACTAGGGTCAGACATAACAATATCTCCAAAGCTGATTACAGGCTCCTGAAGGATGATATAAACAGCTTCACAGCCCCATACCCCTCTGTAGGAACTGGCACCAATATCCAAAACTGCACCAAAGCAGTATATGAGCAGTAATACAGATGCATGGGATCAGGAATACCTGGCAAGACTACATCATCCTCTGCAAGGATAAGTAAATCTGTCTGGTGGACATCTGCAATAAATAAACTGCATAGCAATAGGAAAACATTGCTGTCCAAGACCAGGAAGGAGCAGGTGCCTATTTGGAAGCAATGTCTCCTTAGCCTGAACAAGCAAATAAGAGCACTACTGACATCCTCCAAAGCAAATGTCGAGTCCAAATTGGCTACATCTACTACAGACAATCATAAGTCTTTCTGCACGTATGTCCTCAACCTCAAAGGAAGCACCCAGATCTGTTCAGAAATGGTTGCCAAGGACACCACATATACAAATGCCATAGGAATAGCACACTTGCGGGCTGACAGATTCTTTGAAAACATCACCCCTCTGTCCCCCTATCAGTAGATCAGGATATCCCCATTACCTCCCCCTTCCCCTAATATTTAGGGAACAGGACATCATTGCTCTCTCAAAGGCAAACATACAGCCTCCATGGGACTCAATAACATCCCAGGCTGTATCCTACATGAACTCTGGCAGGAACTTGCAGCACCATTAGGCACCCTATTCAACCAAAGGCTGAGTACTGGCTTTGTCCCAGCTGAGTGGAGGACATCCACTGTCATCCCTTTGCACAAAGGTGGAGCCTCCACCAATCTGGAAAATTATAGACCCATCAACCTAACTAGCCTGATCTGCAGGGCCATGGAATGGATTATCATGGACCTCATTAACAAGGACATTGGCAACCTCCACACACTCAGTCCCACATAGTTTGGCTTTGTCAAGGAGAGATCATGTCTGTTAAATTTGGTTGACTTCTTTAAGTCAGTTACCAAAGCCAAGGATGAGGGGAAAACAGTGCACACCGCCTACCTTGACCTGGCCAAAGCCTTCAACACTATTCCACACTCGGCCATAATAGAAAACTCTCTGAACTAGGCAGCGATCTGTATGTTACCAGATGGGTAGCAAACTGGTGCAGTGATAAAACCCATCTAGTCCAAATAGAGGAAGCCACCTCAAGCAGTAGACCCGTAACAAGCGTTGTACCCCGGGGTTCTATCTTGGGCCCTCTGTCATTTGAGATATACTTTTCTGAGGTGCAGGGCAAAACCAATGGGCTAGGGCTGACCAAGTATGCAGATGACTGCATGCTGGGTGCTGTCACCAAATCCACTAGTGATGTGGACATCCTCCAAGATGGTCTTACTCAGACAAATGACACGTGCCAGAAACATAGCCTCAAGCTGAATACCACAAAATGCATCATCATCATCCCCTTTGGGGAGAGTGATGTTCCCCACAAATTATCACATTAATAACAACATCCGAGGCATGCAAGCAGCCATGAGGAATTTGGGCTCACAGGTTGATAGCAACCTGAAGTTTGACCACCATGTTGCTTCTGTTGTACGGAAAGCCTTCTACATGGCCCACCTCACAAGTAAGGGTATCTCAACCAGGGACAAGGAGGTCATATCTTCCCTGTATACTTCTCTTATAAGGCCCATTATTGAGTACAATGCCCCTTTCGGGCAAGTACCTCGCAAAGCACATGCAGCAGCTGGACAGACCACAGAGGTTCCTCACCAGGAGAATCCAGGGCCTCAGACATCTACCATACACTCATAGGCTAAAACCCTATCTCTCTACTCAGTTTCATACAGACTCCTCAGAGGTGACCTCTGCCTGGCATACAAGGTGATCATGGACCCCACCTTGATGGGACTGTTGCATATCTACAAGTCAAGCTCCACTCAAGTAACCTGCATGCACGCCCTCAACCTGTTCTGTGACATCAACAGGACTTGTTGGTGGGACAGATTTGTGTCCCAGAGACTCCTCCAACTGTAGAATAGACTCCCTCTCCATCTCAAGCAGAATACCTCTTGACCCCTTTTCAAACACAACCTGGATAACTGGATGGGATTCCACCTGTGTCCCTGTTGGACTTGGGCATCAGGTGCTGACTTCTATAAACATGGGCTAAACCTTTGGCTAGGTTTATAAGGGCCTCAAGGCCAAAAGACTAGTAACCTCCTATGATCCTATGAATACCGGTTATGGCCCTGTGTGCTGTGACAGAGTGTGTTGTTATATCTCCACTCCCAACAATGCCATCTGCTGTGGTGTGCCTCCTATGGGCAATGTCCCAGTACCATGGCATACAGCCACTGTTCGACAAATAGGTGAGTACTACTACAAGTATATGGGGACAGTCCAGCAACATCCATGTGACGCAATGAAAAACAGCACTGCAAATGTGCTGCAGGTTATCTTCCCTGTAGGTGTCCAATGTCTGCAGTACACAGATGTTTGCAGAATGTGTACATGTGCCTGATATATGTGGACCCTCTGCCAGAAAAATGTGGATGTCTAGCAAATGTTTGGACAATATGTAATGGTTGTTCTCAGACTGGGGAATCTGGCTGTCACACGCCAGAACCCTCAGAAAACAGTTGTGGTACCATAGTATCTGTTACTGTATACATTCCCTTACTTTGTAAGCTCAGTATGTACACCCTGTCACTGAGGTCGGGCATGTGTCCCCCCACTGCTACTGTCTATGACCTGAAGTCCTGCTGTAGAGGGTCATTAAGTGTGCTAGCCATAGCTCTCAAGTGATGAGATATGGATGTTGTGTATACAGTGACCTAGCCAGAGTACCTCAGGGACAGCCGGGAACACCTGTACAATATTTGAACTATTTCTGTGTGACATTCACAGACTGAGAGGAGCTGAATGACAGTACATCATGTGATAAGCCAGCTGTGTCCACCATTACTTACTGTCACTATTGTGTAACACACAATCCAGTAGCATTTGTACAGGAGCCAACCATTGTAGGAGGGATTCAGAGGGCTAGAGCTGTGATCTATGTCACAGCAGGCAGAGTTGACAGGGAACCCTGTAGGTGCTGGACAGCTGACTATCAACAACATGTCACTCCAAGATATGCACTACTGGCCTACTGTTGTAATCCCTATACCCCATAACTGCATCCTCCCATCTGCATGCCATTATCTGGGGACTTCTATTACATATCTGGTAGAGTGCTGTACTCTTTTCCGTGCAGAAATCCTGAAGAATATTGGTTGTGAAATCACAGTCTGTCTTTGTAAAGAAAGTCACAGACCTGTTTACCATAGGCAGCTGCTTGTCTTTTGTATGTAATGCTCAGTGAATAGGTAATTGCATGTGCACCAATCTGTGGCTCAGACTTGATAATTCCATCCAGAACAGCTGGGTTGCAACTTCATTAGCCAGTGGCATAGCAAAACAGTGCTATATTTAAGGCCTTCATGTAGGCCTTGACCCCTTTCCTTGTCTGTAAGATGGACATTGTGGAGGTGTGGAGACTACTGCATCACACAGGGTAGGTAGAAATACTGTCCACTATTGAGATTTATGTGGTATGTCCACAGTTTTGCATGCTATGTTTGGCCATTGTGAATAGACTTTCTGATTATGTGGCAATTTAGTGTTAAACAATGTGGGTTGAGTTCAGTAAGGGGGAATACAGATGTGAGTGTCTACCTTATAGTCACCAGAAAATGCATGCTGCTGCATTAGCTGTTGGTCTATCAGCTGTGTATGTTTGTAGGGGAAGACTGTGACACATGTCCCTGTCCCTTGACCTTTGCCCCCCCCTTTATGTATGGGTGTTGTGTGGATCCATTGTTCTAGGTAGTTGAGAGGCATTGTAGGTCTGTAGCAGGTAACTGAACATACTGTCACATATGTTGCAGGCTGCAGCTGCTGCTTTTTGCCTAGGGGTCCTGCTGGGGAGTGTAAACACATTGGAGGACAGGAAGCTGTATGTGTCAGTGAGGAAGCAATGTCAGCTCTGTTGTTACAGTATAGCCAGGGTGAGGGTACCCATAACAGTCCAGGTGAGCCATGTGCTTAAGGTACATATGTCATGTAACAGTGCCAGTCAAACACTGGTTGGCTACATGTAGGTAACCTATAGATATTTGTGCAGTGTGTCCCTACCTACAAGCCTTTGATGTGCTAAGATGGGTAGCAGTGAATGCAGCAGCAGCAACCTGTTTTGGTTAAAACTGCAGGACTCAGTCATTATTTGTTGTATCCACAAGCATGTAATTGAAGTGCAACACACTGTATAGCATGCTAGGAATTTAACAGACTGAGCTACTGAGTCAATACTGCAGCAGGTGTATTTGCAAGACATATGTGCATGCATGCAGTCTGTTACACAGGATTGGCATTAGCATGTGTGTTTGGATGGGTATGACGTGTAACACTGAGCTGTCTGTCATGATTTTGTAACCTCAATCTGTATTGACATGCCAGTACTTCAACACACAGAATAGGTTTTGTGACAACTGTGCCAAAAGTAGGTGGCACAACTGTGGACATTCTGCAACAGTCTGTGCAGTTGTCAACTATGCCTAATATCCTAGGCCTCATGTACATCCTTCACTATTTTTTTGGCTGTGTACTGGTTTGTTGTCTGCATCACAGTCCCAAGTACACTGTTAATTTTCCCATTATATGTACAAGCAATGTGTCATTGTCAATCAGGATATGTTTATGGAAACACCTGCTTTATTTCAGAGATGAGGGCCTAGTGGACTAATGCACTGTGCTGTAGTTGACAGGATCCCGGATTTGAGGCTTTTCAGGGATAATAATTTTGCAAATGTGCCTAAAAGTGTCAGAAGGTGTTTAAGGTCGTTTTAAGCAGTTTTAAGTGGGATTGCATGGCTTTGCTTGCCAGGCCGTGCTTAGCCCTGCTTAAACCCATGCTAATTCCAAAAAGAAAAGAAAAGAAAAAAAGGGTGATAAGAAAGTGGTGAGATGGGGGCAAGCAGGGGGGGAACACTGTGAAAGGCAGGTAGGGATGTGCAGGATGGGTGTAGGAAAGGGCCATAGCTCTCCATTTCTAGTACAACAGCTGTGCAGGTTGTGGACAATTTGAAATTTGGAGACACACATCCCAGAGAGAGGGGTGTGGGTGACATAACTGTGTTAATTAATTGAGGTAATGATTGACTGTGTGCAGTGTAAGTGGGGGTGAAATAGAGAGCTATGTATGGGGCAATATTTTTTTGTGGGACAGATGGTCTTTTTTTTAAGGTGAGAGTGGAATGTTGGGGAAGGGCTATAGGTAGTTGTGGGGAGGTAAGTTGGGTAGGAGAGATTACATCTGCAAACAGACAAGACAGACAAGACAGCATACAGGGGAGGTGTATGACACATGGGGTAAACACCTTGGATGGGGAGGATGTTGTGGAATCAGAGAGCCATGTGCTGCCAGACAGCAGCAGTGAGACTGAGCTCTCCATCCATGGGCAGCCAACACTGCTCCTTCACTACCCCGAAGGTGGCTGTGCTGGGGACTGGGTGCCAGGGCCACCCTGCCCCTCCAGGTTGGCCACTCTGCCCACATTCTGGTGCAGACGATCGTTGAACCCATGGTGCACAATCCTGCACACCATCCCTGGTAGCTGTCACTGGGTGACAACTCCCTCTCCATGCCCGCTCCTGGGTGGATGTGCCCTGTCCCCTGAGGTGGTTCCACCCATAGGTGGTACAGGACCAGCAGAAGGAGCAGCACCAAGTTGAGTCCCAGACATGCTGGGACCCGATGCTATGGCTGGCCAAGGTAGGGTAGGCGAATCACCAGGAACCGGCCTACCCAGTCAATCTATGTTGTTGAGGTTTTTCAAAGTGTATAGGTTAGTAATGAACAGAACATTTAAACGTTAGTTATAACAGCATGCCAGGATGTTGTAAATAACCCAGTAACATACCATTGCATAGCATATGGAACACAACAATAAGTGGGATAACAGTAAGTATTGTAACAGCATGCCGGTAACAGTTACAGCATAAGGCCAACAACATAGGTAATTCAACAAGGTATGTTAGTATGCAACCATTGTAATACATAATAATAATAAAACACAAGGCCCAACATAACATTTTGAAAACAGCATATGTTAAAAGTAAACCATACCTGATGTATAACTATAATGAATTATGATACATATAAGGGGTGGGAAGAGAGAGAAAAAGATATTCCTTTACTACCAGTATAAGCTATATTGTTTGCAACAGTACACTTATATACTGTACAGGTGTGTCCTTCTTTATGTATACATGTGCCCTATAGCTTCTGTAGCACCTACATACCTCTCAAGCTATCCACATGGGACGGTGTGTAACACCTACAGGTACACACCTACAGGGGACTATTACATGTCAGGGGGACATATATGACTACCAAGGTCTACTGTGGACTGATGTAGTGTGACTGTGCTATTGACATAAAACAAGTGAATGTTAAATCTGTGTGCAAGGGATTTGGCACCAGTGATCAGAGCCCATGACAGTGTGATACTTGAGAGACATGTATCATGGTCAGTACAGAGAGTTTACGCCTATCATGCCATCCTTGGCAGGCATGGGGTTAGACTATCAGCAGACATTCACAGTCACACCAGGCATACAGCTGTACCAAGATTAAACAGTTTTATTTGTTTTATTAACTTGTATTAGTATTGTACTTATTGACTTTATTTACTGAAGTCTTATCACCTTGCTGAGCAGTGCTGTTAACAATCTGGTACATCTGGACACACAAATAAGTAACCCATTGGAACAGCTACTACAACCATTTATTTACCTGTAATTCCTGTGAGGAGAACATCTGTTAACAATACATAACAGTTTCTATAAATATTTAGTAGTACTTGTCCCTGGATTCAAACACCGGTCTGTTTGTGACAAAATATACATCACACTTAGTGTTTATCAAACTGAGCTACTGAGCCACTGCTGAATATTGATTGACTGATGTGTACCTAGAGCTCACCTGGTAACAGACTGTGACCTGGTAATAGAGGTAGAGTGTTATACAAGACTGCAGTGACACTTGAACACACATGCATGAGATTCATGCATGAGAGAGATAGTAGGTGAACTGTGTATTATAGGTTCATAGGTTCATAGGTAAGTACTAGGCTATCTGCCCGAGGACATCTATAAGCCTAGCCAGAATGTGTTGGCTTTCGACACTCCCTTAGATTAGTTCCCTGTGCCTCGGTCCAGTAGAGCCGTTAGTTCCCTGTGCCTCTGTCCAGTAGAGCCACTGCAGTGATCCCCGTGGTACATTTTCTGTTTCCCATCCACTCATCAAAGTTTCTCTTGAAGAGTGTTAGTGAGGGGCTCCGACTAATGTAGATTGGAATCCTGTTCCAAAGCATGGGGAGTCTCTGGGACAGGAATCTATCCTTCCAGCACATCATATTTATCATTGTGGTGAGGTTTATATCCCTAGAGCGTGTGGCTCTTGGGGATTTGTTTTTTTTTTAGGTGGAGCATGTCCATCAGTTCTGTGTTGGACATGGCCTTGTATGTCAGACAGAGATCACCTCTGAGTAAGCTGTATGCAACCGAGTACAGCTGTAGCTTCTTCAGTCAGGCTGCATAGGGCATATGTTTGAGGCCAGAAATCCTCTTGGTGAGGTACTTCTGTGGTCTTTCCAGCTGTTGCAGGTTTCTTGTAAGGTACATCCCAAATGGGGTATTGTAGTCTATGATGGGTCTAATGAGTGATGAGTAGAGGGGCATAATAACCTCTTTTGTTCAAGATGCAAACCCTTTTGTGATTAGGTGGGCCACATAGAAGGATTTTCTAACCACCTTGGCAATATGATTATCAAAGGAGAGATTACTATCTACTTGGGTCCCCAGATGCCTTATTACATTTTCTGTATTTAGGGGACTACCACGTATGTGGTAGTTTGTGGGTACTTTGTTTTTTCCAAAGGGGATGACTATGCACTTTTTGGCATTTAGCATGAGGCCATGATTTTGACACCAGGTATCCTTCTCAGTGAGACCCTTCTGGAGGATGTCTGTATCAGCTGGAGAGTCAATTATGGCCCCCAGTTTGCAGTCGTCTAAGACCTTGGTCAGCCATAGTCCTCCTGTGCTTGCCTGTACCTCTGAGAAGTATATACCAAACAGGAGGGGTCCCAGGACTGAGCCCTGGGGGAAAGCCACTTGTAACTGGTTTAGAGTCAGACCTACAGCCTGCAACTCTCACCGTGTGGGTTCTATCAGTGAGCCAATTAGAAACCCATCTTGTGACGTAGGGTTTTATGTTCAGGCTGGTGAGCTTGTCTATAATACCATAATGGGGAATGGTGTTGAAAGCCTTTGTGAGGTCTAGGTAGGTTGTGTGGACCTCCTTTCCCTTGTGTAAAGCCTTGGTAACTGTCTCAAAGAAGTCCACCAGGTTTAGGAGGCATGATTTGCCCTTAACAAAGCCAAACTGGGTAGGGTCTAATGTTTGAAGGTTCCCAATGTCTCTGTTAATGAATGCCATGATGATGCACTCCATAGCCTTGCAGACCAGGCTAGTCAGGCTTATAGGGCGATAGTTCCCGGGGTCTGTTGTGGCTCCATCTTTGTGGAGAGGGATAATAGTTGCTGTGTGCTACTCTAGGGGTACGTAGCCTGTAGAGAGGCTGAGTTTTGAACAGTGTGTTTAGGTGAGGGGTTAGTTCATTTTGGAGCTCATGTAAGACACAGCCTGGGACACCGTCTGGTCCCATTGAAGCTGTATTTTTGGCTTTGGATAGGGCTGTTTTAACTTGTGTGTCAGTGATTGCCAGGGCACTACATTCTTCTGGTATGGTTATGGTCCCTTTAGGGGGTGAGAGGGGGGTGAAGTTTTCACTAAACCTTTCTGCCAAAATGTTGGCAATATCAGTCGGTTCAGTGTATTTTGTGCCATTCTGCACTAACTCAGAGCAGATCTGAGAGTTTCCACTTAGGTTCTTGACATAGCTAAAGAATGCTTTGTGGTTATCTTTGGAGTCCTTGGCAATTTTTCTTTCGAAGCTAAGCTTGGATGATTTTATGAGGGATCATAGTTTCTTGCTGATACAAATCAGGAATGTCCTTCCTTCTTGGGATTTTACTCTTTTCTGCACTAGTTTCCTCCTTCTATTGTATAGCTTGTTTATGGCAGGGTTCCACCAGACTGATTTTCTTTTCTTGGAGGAGTGAGTCTTGGTTTTGCTTGGGATAGCACGATCCATGCATTCTTGCAGGTGCTCATAGAGTGCCTTTGTAAGGGATTCAGCAGCTTGGACAGCATTGTCCTTTAGCATGGGGGCTGTGAACCTTTCCACCTTGGTCTTAAGTAACGTGAAGTTTGCTTTTGAAAAGTTTTTCATGGTGGTTTCCTTCATTGGGGGTGGGGGCGGAATGTGGATATCCAGAGTGATTAGTCTATGGTCTGATCTAACCAGTGAGGGTTTGACCTCCAGTGTAGAACACCGGTCACCCATGTTGGTGATGACCAGGTCCAATATGTTGTCACCTCTGGTGGGGGTGTTGACCAGTTGATCCAGGGCATTCGAGTTTATAAATTCTAGGAAGCGTTGGGCAAGGGAGTTAGTACTTGAGTAGTTCTCCCAGTTAATGTTTGGGTAATTGAAATCACCGAATATTAGGGCGTTTGGTATGTCCTTCATATTTTCCAGTGTCTCCAGAAACACGGAATGGGGGTCCTGGGTCATGGTGGGTGATCTGTAGCAAGCTACAATTTGAATTGCAGTTTTTCCCGTTGTTTGTTGCACATGGATGATCTCTGAGGCATTGCACTGTGCCACTGACCGGGAGGTGTGGGTATCCTTGATGAATATGGATACATCCCCACCTTTTGTGTTTCGGTCCGGGTTCTGTGGCCGAAAAGTATGGTATGAGTTATAGCCTGGTAGTGCTGGGGTGCTCTCAGGAGCCTTAAACAAGGTTTCTGTTACTGCATAGATATCGATGTTCTCAGTACTGAGGAGGACCTCGAGTGCATGCATTTTGAGGTTTATACTTCTGGCCTTGAGTAGCCTAACCCTCAGTTTTTGGTTACTTGTGCTATTTATGGTGGTGGGTTTGTCTTTTGAGCCTTGAACCTTGCCTAAAAA
The DNA here is from genome assembly GCF_019279795.1 of Protopterus annectens. Classification (NCBI taxonomy): domain Eukaryota; kingdom Metazoa; phylum Chordata; order Ceratodontiformes; family Protopteridae; genus Protopterus; species Protopterus annectens. The sequence goes on along the minus strand of NC_056729.1, from coordinate 1,975,041,030 downwards.
AGGCACTATGGGGGCGGCAAAAGCCTTGGCCAGTATTCAAAAGCCTAAGGGTGACAGGTGCAAGCCATCTCTTGCGAAGCAACGTGGCTTATCGAGCATGTCATCCCAGGTGGGCAGATACTGGATCCCCTTTGAATTACACCAGAAACTTAGCCAATTGTTGAAAATGATCATTTTTACTTTATACTGTGGCATCATTCTTGGTGAGGGCAGGATGCTACTCAGGGTCAGGGTCATACTGGCCTGGGCTATGTGATCAGAGAACTCTTCCATGTCTCTTTTCATGTAGTCCAGGGAGGTACGTCTCAGGTCATTCACACCAACATGGACAATGACAGCATCGTATTTGTATTTGTTCTGGAGTGACCTGAGTGCTTGTGTTATGTGGTGGATCCTGGCGCCCTACAGGCAGCTAACTGTAACCTTCTCCTTGTCCAGCCTAGTTAGTGGGACATCAGTGTGCCTGACTATAGAGTCACCTATTACTAGTGTGTTGGGTATGTTATTTTGCCTTAAAGGTTGTGATTGCGTGGCACACTGATTATGTGAAGTATGTGTTTCATGGTTTGTGATGGGGTGTGGAGGTTGCTTGGGTGTCTGCTTTGGAGGTCTCTGTTGCTTTTGCAGATTTTTATTTAGAGCCTCTGAGTATGTTTTCGTGTATTTATTCACATTATTTGCCAGTGCTGGTTTAGTAGGTCTATGTGAGACTGGTGGTGTGCTGCAAGTATTTTCCTTCTTCTCTTCATTGTCAGTTCCACTCTTGGGTTTGAGAGAGCTTTGCCTCCAGTTTGGCTGTATAATTGCATCTCTCGCATATATTAGTGTTTGTTGGTAGGAGGAGAGGGTTGTCTGTGTACATGAGGCAGTTGTAACATTGCCTCAAAATGCCCATATTCACCAGTTGGACTGGAGAATACACCTGAAACTGCCCTTTGGACATGCCTGAATAGGTAAAGTGAGCTGTTTTACTGATTAGCTGGTAGGGTCGAATAGAGCCTTGTCCTTCTGGACAGTATAGGGGGTCTAGTGCTAGGGTTAATTAGTGCTTTCTATGAGTTTTGAGCAAGTGCTGGGCTGTGAAATGAATGGTTTGAGTGCTTAAGTTGAAAGTTTGTCGGAAATGAAAGAGATAGAAATTAGCCCAAAATAGCCAATAAACTACTAACTTCTGGGCTATAGCAAACAAGGTGCACAAATTTCAGAAAGAAACAGATCAAATAAGCAGGCACAATAAGCCTTTAACCAAAAATTCCCAGCTCAAAAGGGCAGAATCTAGCCTCTCCTCCCACAAGAGTGCAGACTACAAACCTTCTTAATTTAAGATAACTGGCCTGGAGCCAAAGTGCTTAAACCACAACTAATGTGCTTTTAGAATAACAGACACTGAGCCTTCAATCAGCAATTCCCAACTTAGAAGGATGTAAGCTACCTGACCTGCCACAACAATGCAGTCCACAAACCTTCTTAATGTAAAACAACTGATTTGAAACCCAAGTGCTTAAACCAAAAGGCTTAGAATAACAGTTATAATTTAATCAGGCTACTACCCAAGCAGTAATAACTGTAGCAGAGTAATACAACTGAGTACTTTTAAGAAGAAGCACAAGCAAAATAAGGTAATAAAGTGGTAAGAAACACAATTACAGTAAAAGCATATGAATAAAGTGCATTTTTTTAATATATAACACTAGAAAATGAGCAAACTGATTTAATCAAATTACCCAATTAACCAGTAAAAAAACTCAAAACTGAGCCCTGTTCCAGCAGTCTTCAATCTGACAAGTTCTAACCGCACACTCCTGCCACGAGTGTGCAGATGAACCTTCTCCAAAAAAGATGGCCTGGATTAGTGCTCAAATTATACAAACAACGTATGTTTAATCTAGCTTTGTTCATAGGTTCATAGGTAGGTACTAGGCTATTGGGCCTAGGGCCTATATATGCCTAGCCAAAAAGGTACCCTGGCTTTCGCCACCCAAGAAAATTATTTTCCTGTGCCCCTGTCGAGCAGAGCCACAGAGGTGATCCCCGGGGTGAATTTCCTATTTCCCATCCAATCATCAAGATTTTTCTTGAAGAGTGCTAATGAGGAGCTTTGTTTGATATAGATAAGTAGTTTGTTCCAGAGTATGGAAGTCTCTGGGACAGGAATCTATCCCTCCAGCATGTTCTGTTTATTGTGGTGACAAGGTTTAGGTCCCTAGAGCATGTAGCTCAGAGGGATTGGGATTTCTTCAAGTGGAGCATGTCCAACAGCTCTGGGTTTGACATAGTTTTGTATGTTAGGCTGAGATCGCCTCTGAGTAGGTGATATGTGATGGAGTAAAGCTGGAGTTTTTTGAAACAGTCTGCGTAGTGCATCTGTTTGAGGCCAGTAATCCTCTTTGTGAGGTATTTCTACGGCCTTTCCAGTTGTTGTAACTGTCTTATGAGTACATACCAAAAGGTGTGTTGTACTTTATAATAGGTCTAATGAGTGACGAGCAGAGGGGAACAATGACCTCTTTTTTCCTGGATGAGAAACCTTTTGTGATGAGGTGTGCCACGTAGAAGGATTTCCTGACTACTGTGGCGATGTGATTATCAAAGAAGAGACTACTGTCCACCAGTGTCCCAAGGTATCTTATCACACTTTTGGTGTTATGTAGACTACCACCTATGTGGTAGCTCATGGGTACAGAGTTTTTACCAAAGGAGATGACAATGCACTTTTTGGCATTGAGCTTGAGGCCATAGCTTTGACACCAGGCATCTGTCTCAGTCAGTCCCTTTTGCAGGATGTCCACATTGTTAGGAGTTTCGATTATGGCTCCTAGTTTGCAGTCATCTGAAAACTTCATTAGCCAAAGACCTTCTGTGTTAGCTTGTACTTCAGAAAAGTAGATACCAAACAGGTGACGACCCAGGACTGAACCCTGTGGTACTCCACCTGTCATTGGTCTGAAGTCAGATTTGTTTATAAGTTCCATGATGATACGTTCCAAGGCCTTGCAGACCAGGCTCATTAGGCTAATGGGGCAGTAGTTCCCGGGGTCCATGGTGGCTTCCCCTTTGTGGAGTGGGATAACCATCGCTGTGCGCCATTCAGTGGGCACAAAGCCTGAGGTGAGGCTATTTCATTCTGTAGTTCATGTAGAACACAACCTGGGATGTTGTCAGGTCTCATGGATGCTGTTTTCTTGGCTTTGGAGAGTGTGTTTTTTACCTGTGCAACCGTGATTACAGGAACTTTGCATTCTTCCTGTATAGAGATGGGCCCTTTAGGGGGTGAGAGGGGGGTAAAGTTAGCACTGAACCTATCTGGCAGGATGTTGGCAATATCAGTTGGTTCTGTATATTTAGTGCCATTGTGCCATAACTCAGAGCAGATCTGAGTGTTGCCATTGAGATTCTTGACATAGCTATAGAATGCTTTGTGGTTATCTTTAGAGTCAGTGGCGATTTTGTTTTCGTAACAAGCTTTGGAGGGATGTCAGCTTCATACTGAGGCTGACCAGGGATTTCCTCCAATCATGGGATTTTACTCTTTTTCGCAACAGTTTTTTTCTTCTGTTGTAGAGTTTGTTTATGGCAGGGGACCACCAGATTGGCTTCCTTTTTTTTGGAGGATAGCATCTTGGTTCTGTTAGGGATAGCACAATCCTTGCACTCATGTAAGTGCTTATAAAGTGCATTTGTGTAGGATTCAGCAGCTGTACTTCTATTGTCCATCTGCATGGGTGTCATGAAGTTTGCCACTTCTGTCTTAAGAACCACGAAGTTGGCTTTGGAGAAATTTTTCATGGTGGTTTCCCTAATGGGGGGTTGGGATGTGGATGCCTAGGGTGATTAGCTTGTTGTTGGATCTGACCAATGAGGAATTGACCTCTGGTGTGGAACACTGGTTGCCCATGTTGGTAATGACCAGGTCTAGGATATTGCTGCCCCTGGTGGGGGTGTGGATAAGTTGATCTAAGGCATTGGAATTTATGAATTCCAGAAAACTTTGAGCAAAAGAGTTGGTACATGAGTAGTTTTCCCAGTTAATGATGGGGTAGTTGAAATCACCCATTATTAGGGTGTTAGGTTGTACCCTAATATTTTCCAGTGTATTAAGAAATGGAGTGGGAATCCTGGGGCATGGTGGGGGATCTGTAGCAAGTTACAATTTGGATTGCGGTCTTGTCCAGAGTTAATTGCACTTGGATAATCTCAGATGCATTATGCTGAGCAACTAGCCTGGAGGTGTGTATATCCTTAATGAATATGGACATGCTTCCGCCTTTAGTGTTTCGGTCCAGGTTAGGTGGCCAAAAGGTGTGGTATGAATTATAGCCTGGTAATGCAGGGGTGCTCTCTGGAGCCTTGAACCAGGACTCTGTCACTGCACAGATGTTCTCCATTTTAAGGAGTGCCTCGAGTTAATGCATTTTGAGGTTTAGACTTCTAGCATTGAGTAACATTACCCTCAGATTTTGCTTGCTTGCACCTGTTATGGTGGTGAATTTGTTATTTGAACCTTTCCTAAAAAAGCACTATAGGGGTGGCAAGAGCCTTAGCTAGTATCCGGAATCCCAGGGATGACAGGTGCAGGCCATCTCTAGCAAAGCATCGTGGTCTGTCGATCATGTCATCCCAGGCAGACAGATACTGGATCCCCTTGGAATGACACCAGAAGCTTAGCCAATTGCTGAAGTCAATTATTTTGTCCTTGTACTGTGGTATCATTCTGGGTGATGGCAGGATGCTACTCAGGGCTAGGGTCATACCTGCCTGGGCTACAAGATCGGAGAGCTCCTCCATGTCTCTTTTCATGTAGTCCAGGGAGGTACATCTCAGGTCATTCACACCAACATGGATAATGACAGAGTCATATTTGTACTTGTTCTGGAGTCACCTGAGTGCAAGCATTATGTGGCAGATCCTGGCACTCGACAGGCAGCTGACAGTAACTTTCTCTTGTTTAGCCTGGTGAGTGGAACATCAGTGTGTCTGACTATAGTATCACCTATGACTGGAGTGTTGGGTGCGTTGTTATGCCTTATGGGCTGTGGTTGAGTGGTAAACTGAGTTTGTGGGCTTTGTGTCATTTGGGTTGTGTTGGGGATGGAGGTTGCTTGCGTTTCTGCTTTGGAGGTCTCTGTTGCTTGAGCAGATTTTTATTGAGAGCCTCCATGAATGTAGGTGTGTGTTTTGTGTTTCTGTGTGTCTGATTTGGTGGTGTAGGTTTTGACGGACTATGTGATGAGTGTGATGTGGTGCAAGTGTTTACCTTCTCCTCTTGACTGTCTAGTCCAGTCTTGGGTAAAAAGAGCTTTGCTTCCAGTTTGGCTATATAAGTGCATCTCTCACAGGTTGTAGTGTTGGGTGGTATGAGGAGATGATTGTCTGTGTACATGAGGCAATTGCTGCATTGCCCTAAGATGCCCATATTCATCAGGTAGACAGGAGAAAACACCGGGAGCTGACCCTTAGACATGCCTGGATAGGTGCTTATTTGTTAAGTACTAAAAACTGTTTTCCTCTGGACAAGTGAGGAAAGTTGAGTGCTGTAGTAATTTGTAGCTTATTTAGTGCTTACAATGAGATCTGAACAAGTACTGAGCTCAAAGAAACAGATTTGAGTGCTAAAAGTAAAAAACTGGCTAGTTCTAAGGGAAAATTTGAAGAGCAGACTTTATGGCGACAGGAATAGTTTAACCCTAGCTAAGCGGCTATGCATAAAGTGTGTGTTTTTTATTGTTTAATATAACAGTAGCAAATGAGCAAACTGATTTAAACAAATTAACCAATTAACCAATAAAAAGCTAAAAATTGAGACCCGTTCCAGGAGTCTTCGATCAGACAAGTTCTAACTGCACACTCCTGCCACTAGGGTGCAGGGGAACCTTCTCCAAAAAAGATGGTCTGGATTAGTCTCAAGTTATACAAACAAAGCTAGACTCAGGATGTCTGAATCTAGTCTATGCTACAGCAAACAAAATGCACCAATTTTAGAAATAAACAGTTCAAATAAGCAGGCACAATAAGCCTTTAACCAGAAATTCCCAGCTCAAAAGGGCAGAATCTAACCTCTCTTCCCACAAGAGTGCAAACCACAAACCTTCTTAATGAAAAATAACTGGCCTGAAGCCCAAGTGCTTTAACAAGAACTAATACACTTTTAGAATAACAAACCCCGATCCTTCAATCAGCAATTCCCAACTTAGAAGGATGTAAACTACCTGTCCTGCCACAACAGTGCAGACCACAAACATTCTTAATGTAAAACAACTGGTCTGGAGCCAAAGTACTTAAACTAAAAGACTTAGAATAACAGTTACAATTAATCAGGCTACTACCAAGCAGTAATAAATGGAGCAGAATAAATATAACTGAGTACTTTTAAGAAGATGCAAAAGCAAAATAAAGTGCATTTTTTAGTAAAGTGCAAGGAGAGAGGAAGAAGGAGCAGAAGAAAAATTCAAGGTTAGGAACCTAAGTGGTTTGGCCTTCTCAAATGTTCTCTGTGTATTAAGTAGAGTGAACACCAGACTGGGAGGGCTGTCCCAGATCAAATTTACAGTAGGGGCAGGCAACTGCAAAGCCACCTTCTATAACAATACCACAAGAATAGGGTGGGGGAGGGGAAAAACAGTTTCAGGACAGATGAGAAACAGAAAACAATGCCAGAAATATATCAAATAATTCAGTCAGGCAAAATTAAGACAATGCAGAACTCTGAAAGGTTAAAATGCCAAGAAATATACTTATCAATCAGCAATATATTTCCAGATTGTTTGAGAATCACACACCAGCCAGAACACCAGGAGTTTCCAACATGCAGTGGTTGGTGTATATCTACAGTCTTAATTGATGAGCAGTTGAAATAATGCAGGTGTTGCAATACACCTGCAATTCCACAATTAATGCAGTAGACACTTTTTTATTTCCTTAACATTATTAATGCAGTAGAATATTATTACCTTAACATTCTTAATGCAGTTGAAACTGTATTTCCTTAACATTATCGGGTTTCATGATTTCATCTTTATTGAACTGCACCTGGCATTACTCAGTTATATTATTCCAGGTCTATGACCTCATTCATTGCAGTACAATCAAAACTGAATATACCTACTGGCAGTTACAAATTTACTCTTTCTTGTTTATATGACTATAGATTGCAAGATACATATGTACTCACCACACTCACAGTGCAACCTAGCCAGGTGCCCTGCATGGGACTCCATGTTGCAAGCTCTCTCCTCTGCAGCTATAGGGAGAGAAGCACACCATTATGAGTACTTGTCTTTCACACATTCAGAGAACACTTTGGTAAAGCAATGATAACAATACTTACAAACTGGTGGAACATTCCCATCTCTGGCATCTTGGACCCAGGTGGCCAAGAGATCCCCCTTACAGTGCTTCAGGTCATCATAATGATGACGCACCTGCTCACCTGTGTGGGGGATACCAGTTCCACTGGTAAGAATGCATGCCAGCCGGTCCAAGGCATCCAATTTGCATTCCAACCCCTGGTACTGGCCCTGCAGCAGCCAGGTGTCATAGTATTTTACAAGGAGTCCAACCATGACCCTGGAATCCAGAATGCCCCATCATTACATCCTGAAGGGCAGACCCTCTCCAACTCCTGCTGTAGTCTCTTCCAAGATCAAACTCCAACAGATTATGGCTGTATTCCTGCCTGTTGCACTTAAACCTATTTTCCCACCATTTACCCCCATTGAGCCACTTTTAAAAATGCAGTGCTTCGCTTAGCACCATGCAAATCTGCTGAGTTCAGCCGAGCAGTGCTTAAATTGGCAATGCTTAGCAATGCTTAGCAGTGTGCAAACCAGCTTAGTGGGGCTGAACAGTGTTTAAACAGGCTTTGCCTAGTGGTGCTTTGCACTGCTTAGCAATGCGCAAACCAGCTAAGTATAGCTAAAACAGTCCTTGTTTAAGCAGTGCTTGGCAAGGCTTAGTAGAGCTTAGCTGGGCGCAGCAAAGCAGGATTTCATAATGCATTTTAAAATTGTGTAATTGAAAACTACAATGTTTAATAAAATGTCTGTGCATATGTGTATTATTCCATCAAGGGTTTACACATATTTGTCATAATTGTGTATTTGCAACATAAATGCTTCATACCCTGTCTGAGTATTCATACAAAATTCAGTCAGGGTTTAATACTACTTCTCATACATGTGTATATGCAAACTGAATTTAATAACCTGTCTGTATAATCAAAAAGATTAAATTGGAATTTAAAAGATGTCTCATACTGTGTATTTACAAAATAACCACTGTGTGTATTCAAACCCTGCACCTAAGGCCATCACTCTAACCATTCGGCTACATGGCCAAGTGAAATGCTATTATACTTTTACATATATCTTTCCACTACATTTAAGCACCACTAAGTGCCATGCCACACAAATGCTTGGCTATGCTTAAACTTGACCTTTCCTAAATAATTAAATGTATCCAGTTTCTATTTTTAGATGTCTGGCATGTGAGCATTGCTGCATGCTGTGCTGTGCAAAAAAAAAAATACTTTTTAAATACATTGCTATCTGGCACTTTGACAGTCCAGGGAGTGTGTTACTCATCTCTGGACACAGTAACACACTCCCTACACTGATTCACTAACCATGTTACACAGCTCTCCCTCAGTAGTAGGTTACCTTCATTAACATGCAAGGCACGCTGCCAAGGGGGATCATGCTTATGGTACCACTTCCACTATTCCTACAAGGATTTTATTTAAATCCCCAGAAGTGTTTATGGTAACCGGAAATAAATACCTAAGAAATGGGTCACTGGAATGCCTGCAGGGGAGGGGGTCCATTACCATACTTAGGGTGCCATCTGACTGTGATCCAGCACTGATATTATTCTATTACACTCCAGTGACAATGCCTACACTTTATTTACTGCCAACTATATAGGAGTGGTGTACATATATAAAATATAATTGTGCCAAGATCCTGTCTGATTTTGGTCTAGTCCTAAATTATTATTATTATTCTCAAAGATCTAGGAACCAAAGTAAATCCCATAATCTTGAGCAGACTTACACCAAGTCAAAAATCATCTTTTTTTCATTTTCATGCTGCCACAATTTAGAATTTATTTCCCAATACACCTTCATTCAGCTAAATCTTTTATTGAGCTTAAATGAGTTCTAGACCATTTATCTGAAATTAAACTGAAGGGACCCATGGACATTTAAAGGGAGAACTTAAATGAAAAATTCTACACCAAACCATAGATGATGGCACAGTTCCTGTCATTCAACTCTTGCCTGAGGGAAATGAATGGGCCATTGGGCTGTCACGATGAGTGGAATAAATGATACAACAGGGTGCCCAGGAGAGGGGCTTGATGGTCAAGGTTTGAGAACTACAGCAAAAAAAGTTAGACTGAAAGAACTAGGATACAAACTCGTCAGATGTCTCCTTGAAAACACCCCTAACACTGTAACACTGTATTTGCAAAAAAAAAAAAAAAAAATGATCACTTCAGTTTTTGACTCATTATCTATCTGTCTACAACAGCTGTAAGGAGACTGTCATTATGCTCCATAGACTAACAACTTGCATTCAGTTTCCATTTTGACACAGCTTCACCTCAGCCCACCTTACTTCAAGCACTGGCTAAAATGGACATCAGCAGGGATACAGATACCTTTTTAAATCTTTCTAAACGATTCAAAGCATTTAAATGGTCATATATTGTAAGTGACTTTCTTCCTACCAATATAGGGGTACCTCAAAGATTTTTATTAGGCCCAATCATTTTTATTATTTTCATTGATGACATGTAAACTATAATTCCCCATTCAATGCTAATACAATTCAAAGATGACTCCACCCTCATATAGAGGTGAGGTAGTGTGTCAAAACTGATGCAATACAGGAATGACAGGCAATAGACAAGAACACAGAGGAGCTAGCTAATGGTTACCTGGCATGAGAAGAAAGACCTAGGAATATATACTTTAGGTCTGCTTTTGCCTGAAGTACTCCTCTACCTCAGACAAAGCTGTCTTTCTTTTATTTGTAAACCAGGGTATAGCACTGATCCATATGAACCTTTTTCAGACTCCGACAGGAGAAATATCTAGGTAAATAACGTAAACAAATAGACAAATGGAGGGCAAGGGAATCAAACCATGCACCTCAGGAAGCAGTTTGTTAGCAGCTCATACCTTTAAATTTGTTTGCTACCTGCCAGCAGTAACTCATCTCTGAATCATAAACGAATACTGCACATAACTGTTTTCAATTGAAAAATTGTATTTTAATAAAGTCAGGCAATATAGGAGATAATTTAAAGTTATATTACTGTTGTTAGAATAATTGTTTTTGATTGCCATTGTTCGTTCAACCAGTTACTTAATAACCAACACTCCCTTCTGTAGTACAGCAACTTCTATTAAAGCGGAACTAACAAATCATCACTTAAAATTTTTATACCTTTATTTTAACACCTGTCCCTACTGCTACCATAAACAAATTGCTGCTCAAACTCAAACCCTGCTCCATTTCAGCAGACAACCTCCCACACAAACACCTTAAACTAGCCACTGACACCATAGCCTACTCAACAGATCTATTAATGAAGCGTATGCTTCCTCCCTATGTAAAAAGTGACATCACCCCCCCTCCATAAAGGTGGCAACTCATCTGATGTATCTAATTTCTAACCCATTGCAATACTATTCCCTCTCTCAAACTCCTAGAAACTGTATCCACAAACAACTCCTTCAGTACCTCACTCAATATCAACTCCTAACCTCTACACAAGATGTTTCCACCCAGCCTATAGCACAACCACCGCCCTACTGTCCTTCATGAACACAGTAAATAAAGCTACAGACTCAGGCAACTCTATATCATCTTTATTCCTCAATCTGTTGAAGGCATTTAATACAGTGTTGCACTCTAAACTGTTGTGCTTTTGTCTTATCACCCACCACACTTAACTGGTTCCACAGCTACCTATCAGATAGACATCAGTTGGTAAAATGGTAAGGCTCCTTCTCCCCATATCTACCAAATACAGTGGGTGTTCCACAAGGCTCTAATCTTGGCCATCTACTTTTTTTGCAAATCTTTTTATTAAAGTTTTAGAGTAAATAACATATCAAAATATATAACAATATTTGAAACCTAACTCATACTAATAATAGAAAAATCATTCATAACAATATTTAAATAGTAAACTATTTACAAAAGGTGCCTTCCAAAACAAAGGAATTATATATCATACAACTTATAATATTATTTAAAGTCATATAGGTTCATAGGTAGGTACTAGACTGTCAGTCTAAGGGCCTAAGTAAGCCTAGCCAAAAAGGTTCCCTGGCTTACGCCACCCAAGAAAGTTATTTTCCTGTGCCCCTGTCGAGCAGAGCCACAGAAGTGATCCCGGGGTGTATTTCCTATTTCCCATTCACTCATCAAGATTTTTCTTGAAGACTGCTAATGAGGAACTTTGCTTGATATAGATGGGTAGCTTGTTCCAGAGTATGGGAAGTCTCTGGAACAGGAATCTATCCCTCCAGCATGACCTGTTTATTGTGGTGACAAGGTTTAGGTCCCTAGAGCATGTAGCTCGGAGGGATTGGGATTTCTTTAGGTGTAGCATGTCCAACAGCTGTGGGTTTGACATAGCTTTATATGTTAGGTAGAGATCACCTAGGAGTAGATGATATTCTACAAAATAAGGCTGGAGTTTTTTGAGACGGTCAGTGTAAGGCATCTGTTTGAGGCCTGTAATCCTCTTTGTGAGGTACTTATGTGGCCTTTCCAGCTGCTGCAGATTTCTTGTGAGGTACATTCCAAACCTTTCTCTAATACGTCCATAATTTCTAGCCATGAGTTATATTAAGAAGTGATTCTATTTCTTCTCATCTTGATTGTAGACAATTCCATAAGAGAAACACTGACAGCCATATTCTTGAACTCTTTGAATGAAGGTGTAGTCTCATTTTTTTTAATTTGTAATGATAATTTTGTGTGCAATGGCTAATAAACTCCATAATATAGAATATTTAGATCTGGGAACACTTTTAGGAACACGTACATTAAATAACACCAATGATTTAGTTAAGTTACAATTATCATTAAAAAAGTTTGGAAGAAGAAGTTAAACTTGTTCCAGACTGGCTTAAGTAAAATACAGTCATAGAACATATGCTGCCAATCAGCTTTTATCTGTAATCAACATATCCAACAACTTATTTCTTTTTTAAACTTCAATTCCATCTTGGGAGGGGTAATAAAACATCTATGAAGAAACTTCCATGTGAATAATCTCCACTACAAGGAAAGGGTAGTCTGTTTTGAAGATGTTAACATTATTTTTTTCATTAGAAGGTAGTTGATTATTAATTAATTTATAATAATCCCAGAAATTTTCTTTATAAATTATTCTTTATAAGTTTATAATTATTTACAATTTATAAATTATTCTTTATAAGTTGCTAATGTGGTGGCGCCCTGAATGTCAGTGGCTTCTCTGGCTCCTGAATGTACGTTACATGTGTTTTGTATTTATGTAGCTTTCTGTCAATATGTTGTCCATGTTGCGAACTGTTTTGTTGTTGGGTGTTTGGTGAATTCAGCAGTGATGTTTTTCTGCTCGCTTCTAGTGGATTTTCCTAGATTTTGGATCTGCGGTGGTGGTGCTGCAGTAGCATTGTCACCTCACATTAAGATGTTATCCTGTTTGATTCTCAGCTAAAGCATCTTCTGTGTGGAGACATGGGTGAATGGGCGTACCTTCGTTGAAGGTTGTATGTCAGGGCTGGCAACTTGGTACCTAAAAATCTACTGCCAATCATTAGCGGACCGGAGTTCCTCTGTGGCGACCCCTAACCGGGAAAAAGCTGAAGGATACAACATTTTTTTGGTGACCGTTGAGCTGACCATTTTCATCTCGGGCCTTCAGGGATGATGGTTGTGTCAAGTGCAGGAATCAAAACCTGGCTTGTGGGTTTTTGGACTCTGTTTGGTTCTGTTCAGTCAAGGACTGCACCGGACATTAGAATGTTGCTGGAGTTGTTGGATTGAGCTGATGATGGTGAGGATGGTGTGGAAGGAGAGGACTGTTGTGGCCACTGTAAATCGTTAGGGCCTCAGGTAGTAGTGTGCCAGTGGAGAGGATTGGAGTGATCGAAGATGAATGAACTGGGTCTTTGGAACATTTGTTGGTGTTTGAGATAGAAATGGTGACAGTGTAGATGGTGTGGATGGTAGGATGGCTGTGGTCACTGAAATTGCCACTGGGATGGGAAAACTACAGTTATTTGCAATTTCGATCATTGGATTCCGTTGTTGCTGTTGATGTTGCTGATGTTCTTGTTGTTGTTGCTGTTGTTGCCATTGCTGTTATGTGTATTGTTTTTAACTGTACTTTTTTGCACATGAGCTTTGAGAAACGTAATTTTGTTCATCTGTGCACTTGCTGTATGGTCTGAATGACAATAAAGTTCTACTTGACTTGACTCTACTTGACTTATAATATGATTTTGTGTCTTTAACTATTTTATAAATTTTAGATAAGTACCCTTTCCCTGTAATGGATTGATCACCTAGAATAATCATAAATTCTTTAAATTTGGGAACAGATTCTTTAATAGTTATATTCATTAATTTGAGTTTGTTAATAATAAATTGGATAAGAAATTGTATTTCTAACCATTTATCTTTATTTATATTATTATTATTATAGTTAGTCATAATATAATTTATTGCATGTATTTTCTCAGAATTCATTAATTGATGCCAGTATATGAGATTTGTTTCCCTAAACTCAGTCATGTTTGAAATATTATAAGTGATTAGTTCATATAGTGTACAAGCTATAGGGAATAATAAGAATAAGCATGCCTTAAAAATTATTTATTTATACATTTTTAAAAAGTATTTAACATATTAGTTATATACCAATATTGTTGTTCTTCTTCTTTTGGCTTTTCCTGGTTAGGGGTCGCCACAGCAGAACTCCGGTCCATTAATGATTGGCAGTAGATTTTTTATGGATGCCGAGGTGCCAGCTCGACACTCAACCTTCAGCAAAGGCACGCCCATTCTATGCATGTCTTTCGAACGCCACTTGACCGTGGGGAGGACATGCAGACTCCACACAGAAGGCGCTCCAGCCAAGAATCGAATGGGAGAACCTCTTGCTGTGAGGCAACAATGCTACCGCTGCACCACCATGGCGTATTTTTAATCTTTAGAATATATTCTCTTAGCAACTAGTGAAATGTATTAGGAAACATCTTACTGTTTCATACTAAATCTAAATTATTTGATTCTAACTACGTTTTTTCTTGTACTTTTTTCAGTGTGAAGAATAATTTAAATTTAACCATAGACTGATGATAGTGCATACATTTCTATATCTGATTAAGGTACGTCTGTTATGCAACAGTACCAACAATAGAGGAGTAGACTACATATAGTTGGGCTATAAGGCTATGTGTAGTGTGTCCCCACCTGTAGGCCTAAGTAGAAGTGACCTGTGCAGATTAGGATTACATGACTCAGTCATGACTTTCTGTCTTCACAGTAATGTAATTGAACTGCTAGACAAAACTGGATTTGAATCTAGGACTGTGTGTGGCAAAATGTACTGCATGCAAGGCATTTAACAGACTGTGCTAGTAAGCCACTACAAAAGCAAGTGTATTTGCAAGATATATGTCCACATACACGGGCTGTGGAAACATTTCTACATCTATCAGTATGCTCATGGCTTTATATGGCTGTATTTCTGCCCCAGGGTCCCAGTTGTGCATGTACTTTGCTAATGCTGCCTTAGCAGGTATCTTTCCAGAAGTTGCTGATAAAAGGGCACATATACCTGCTATCACAGGCCTCCCTTACATCCATTATTATGTCTTTGGCTGTCTGCTGGTGTACTATTGCACCGGAGTCCAAGGTACAGTCCCATTTTTCCCATTAGTTTTTCTCTCAGTTACATGTCTAATGACTGTAAGTGTCAATCAGGCTGGAAACACCTCCTTTGCATCAGATCTATGTGGCCTGGTGGGGTAATGCAGTGGGATGTAGGTGAGAGGGGCCTGGGTTCGAAACTTGGCAGAGGTGTTCATTTTGTACATGTGTCAGACAATGTAATAAACACATTTAGTCATTACAGCTAATCTAAGCATAGCTAAGCTAAGCAAAGCAGCGTGGCACATGGCACATCACTGCTTCTCTTAGCTCCATGCAAATCTCCCCTAAAAATATAAAGAAAAGAAAAAGGGGGTGATAGAAAAGTGGTTAAATGGGGAAAAGCAAGGGAAAACATAGTGAAAGGCAGTTAAGGATGTGCAGGAAGGGAGTAGGAAAGACCCATAGCTATCCATATCTTGTACAGCAACAGCTGTGCATTTTGACAGATTTTGTAAATGAATTTGGACTCTCAAACCCCAGGGAGAGGGGTGAGGACAATGTAAACCAATTAGACCAGATTAGTGGTGTCCAGTGGACATGTGTGCAACATGGAGAGCTATATATGGGACTATATTTTTTTTTTGGGAACAGGTGCCTTTTTTTTTTAAGGTGAGAGCAGAATGTAGGGGAAGGGACATAAGTACATTTGGGGAGGTAAGTTGGGTATGAAACAATGCATTTGCAGACAGATAAGACAGACAAGACATCAGACTGGAGTGGTGTGTGACACATGGGGGGTAAACACCTTGGATGGGAGGGTGTTGTGGAACCAGTCACACATGCCTCCAGACAGCAGAAGCATGACTCACGTCCCCACCCTTGGGACAATTGACACTGCTCCTTCACTGACCTGAGAGTGGCTGTGCTGGAGACTGGGCACCAGGGTGAGCCTACCCCACCAGGTTGGCCAGTGTGCTCTCAATCTGACGCAAGCGGCATTCATAGCTCTGATGAACAATCCTGTGCACCATGACCGGCAGTTGATCCTGGGTGACTGCAGCCCCTCTACCACTGCTCCCAGGGTGAGGCCAGGCCCTGTCACCTGAGGCGGTTCCACCAGATGCCACAGGTGGTGCAGGGGCAGTGGAGGGGGCACCATCAGCTTAGGTCCCAGATGTGCTAGGTCCCAGTGCCATGGCCAGTTGTGGCAAGGTAGGTGGATCACTGGGAACCAGCCTACCCCAACATGCTGTGGTAATGGAGGTATAGCATTAAGTATAGGTTAGTTATTAACAAAACATTATTAGTAATAACAGCATGGCAGAACATTAGAAATAATGCAATCACATATAAATGCATATAATGTGAAACATAACAGTCAGTAACAGAACAGTCAGTAAAACAGCATGCCAGTAACAGTTACAGCAACAAAATAGGTAATTTAACAAGATATGTTAATATGCATCCATTATAATACACAACAATAACACATGCCCCCAAAAAACAGTTACTGTAACAACATATGTTAATAGTAAACCATAACCAATTAATAACAGTAATAAATGAAGATAAGGGGTGGGGAAGAGAGAAAAGCAGTCCATTAGTAACAGTGATGCTTACTTCCTTGACAACAGTACTACTATCTACTCTACGAGTCTGTATTTTATTTACATTTACAATGAGTACAAGTCTCCTGTAGCTGATGTAGCACACACATACCTCTCAAGCTATATGCATGGGACACTATGGGACAAATGGTAACAACTGCAGGTACACACCTACACAGAACACTTGCACATCAGGTGGACCTATATGACTACCAAGGTGCTCTGCAGGCTGACATGATGATACTGTGCAATCTAGGTACACATTGCTATGGTATTCCTGTAACAGGTGCATTATGCACTATTAATTATATAATGTGAAATCATGACACTTGAGAGACATGTATGTATACAGTACATACACTAAACAGCAGTCATGCCTTGGTTGGCAGGCATGGGAATATAACCCAATAGCAGTGACTGCTACTGCAGCAACTTTTAACAGACACTCTAGGCATACAGCCATACCAGGATTACACATATTATTTCTGACTGCACATTGATGAGTTTACACATTCTTGCTAATGATTTTAACAGTCTGGGAAATCTAAACACACAATTATTTACTCATAATATGGGCTACCTCACCCATTTGCCTGTAGTTAATGTGGATAGAGAGACTTTGTGAGCATTACATGACTGCTACTGTAATATTTAGTGCTACCTATCACTGGATTCAAACCCTTGTCTGTGTGTGGCAAAATGTACTATGTACAGAGCATTTAGCAAACTAAGCTACTGAGTCACTGCTGATTGCTGACTGACTGATGTCTGCCTAGAGCTTACCTGGAAAAAATATGACCTGGGAATACTGCTACGGTGTTATACTAGACTGCAGTGACAATAGAACACACATGAATGACATAAAAGAATAACACAGATAGGAGGTACGCTATATTTCAGTCTAAAAATGCTGGAGTACACACTTTATTGTTAGTGGGTTGAAATATCTGTGAAGGCAACAAATAATATCAGATCATGGAGTGGGCTACCTCTCCCATATACGTTGCTTACCTTATTTGTGGATGACAGAGCATTATGTGAACAATATTGGCCTAGAGACAGCCTAGAACAGTTCTGTATGTGTTAAACAATGCAATTAACAGCCATTAGATTTGCATTCTACAGCTATTACAGTTGTATACCTGACATCCACACCTTACCTTACAGCCTGAATGCATACAGCTTTGCTGCAATAGTTACAATGAGACAATCCTGATGTACACCATTTTCTGTGGTGTTATTGATATGGATTCATGTTTTATTGCAGAACAGTTGGCATTATTTACTAATTTCAAAACAGCTCTTATTCCACAATTATTGCACTACAGACATTATTGTATATACTTTAATGCAGTTCCTGATATTGTTTCTTGTTTTTATTGCACAACAGTTGACATTATTCATTTCTTTCAAAACAGTTCTAATACCACAATTATTGCACTACACACTTTATTGTATATACTTTAATGCAGTTCCTGGCATTGTTTCATGTTTGTATTGCGTAACAGTTGCCATTGTTCATTTATTTCGAAACAGCTCTTATTCCACAGTCATTGTACTACACACTTTATTATATATACTTCAATGCAGTTCTTGGTATTGTTTCATGTTTTTATTGCATAACAGTTGGAATTATATATTGCTTGCAATACAGCTCTAATTCCACATTTATTGTACTACAGACTTTATTGAATATACTGTCATGCAGTTAATGCTTTACCCTTTCTTGCTTATTTCAGTACAGTTAGAATAATACATCTGTACTCACCACACTCATGGTGCAACCTTTCCTGGCTGCCAGCATGCAACTCAACATTGTGAGCCCTCTCCTCTACAGCTGTGGTGACATAAGTATACCATTATGCATACCAGTTTTGCAGACATTCAGATTAGATATTGGTGAAAGAGAGGTTAAATTAATTACATACTTGTGGGGCATTCCCTGCCTGAGCTTCTTGGACCCAGATGTCCAAGAGACCCCCTTTCTCCATTTCAGGTCATCATGGTGGTGATGACACTGCTTACCTGTGCGGGGGATACCTGTAACTCTGGTGAGTTCCCTTGCCAGCCAGTTCCAGGCCTCCATCTTGCACTCTGAGCTCTGGAAACTTCCCTACAGCAGTCGGTCTTTATGTTTTTTTTACTAAGAGCCCAACCATGACCTTGGACTATAGAATTTCCCAACACAGCACCTGAAAACACACATCTTCACCAACACAAGCCATAGTTTCCCTTCAGAGACAGAGCTCCAATGGATTCTGCTGTATTCCCACCTATAGGGCTTAATATAGGCTGTTTTCCCGCCCTTACACATCAATGGGCAACATTCAGAAAAGCTCTGTGTTGCTTAGCTCCACAGAAACCAGCACAGCTGAGCTCTGGCATGTGAAAACAGGCAGTACCAGAGTCTTAGTGGAGCTTAGCAGTGCACAAACCAGCCAAGCAGTGCCAAGCAGGGCATAAACATTAGCAGCCATTATCATGTTTATGCCATGCTTAGCAGGTCTTAGCAGGTCTCAGCAGAGCTTAGCAGAGTACAGTGGAGCTTTATTTTAAATTAATCTGCAAAATGTGTATTTTAAAATTAAATACTTATTTGCCTTCAATATAGTCAAATCCTTGATGTACTACACAAGGAGCCATGACTCTATCCATTATGCTACATGGATATTCAGACATCAGGTGTACCTTTACATATAACACTGAGCTACCTAGGAGCAGTGCTGAGCACCACCCCTCACCAAAAAAACATGCTCAGATATGCTTAAACATACATTTAAATAAATAATTAAATACATTTGATTTCTATTTTTAGATGTCTGGACATTGTCTGGGCACCACTTAGCATTGCTGCACTCTGCACTGCACAAACATGTTTTTTATTAAAAAAAATAAAAAATGAACATAACACTAAAGGACAGTCCAGGGAGTCTCATACTCATCTGCGAACACAGTTACCACTACACCTCTCCCTACACAATTCAATACATGTGTTCCTTGGCTCTCCCTCAGCAAAGCACCATCATTAATATGTGTGGCTCACTGCCAATGGGGGAAATTTGTACACGGACACAGTAACAATTTATGTAGGCTCTACACTGTGCCTACACAGATTTTATTAAATCCTGGGGATAATGTTTTTGGTGGTTCTGCTCACAGCAGTATTATTTCAGTGTGGGGAATTTACAGGTGACACATTATGGAGCAACAAATGTTTTAATCATGTTTTGTGTTTCTGTTTCTGGAGTGGTGTATTAAATATGCCTCATTTATGGTGGCTACATAGTAAATGCAGTTGATTTAAGGTGAAATCCTCTTTTCATGTATGCTTATTTTTTATCTTTTACTGTTCTTGAAATGGATTTGTTGATCGTTGTGTAAAAATAAATCTTGGATCATTTTGGAACAGGAGGATCAGTTCTCCAACAGTAAAAGTTTTGATAGTTAAACCTTGTGTATACTTGAACTATTGAAGTGTTAGCTACATTCTATGTTTTAAATTTTGGCTTATTCAATGCATTTGAGCTTTAATGTTTCATAACCCTGATAATGCTGTGATGGTAATCAAAATAAGTCAAACTTGCTAAGAGTTTGGCTTTCTGTTGCCCTTTAAGTGGAGAGGACATGTTGGACTTCAGTATTTTGTGTCTTAAACTTGCCATTTGTCCCATCCTCCTTAATGAAATCTGATCTTCAGACTTGCAGTCTTCATACAAGTAGGGTTGAAGGGGTAATCTTTTAAAACTATATTGGTGGGACAAGTGGCTGCTGCCGTGAACTTGTATTAAGTGTTTGGGAAGAGAAAATATGTTGTGGAACTATTAACCATACCTCTCAATTTTACAGAGCAAGAAATATGGACAAAGTCAGAAAAATAATGGTGGGACAAAGGCCCAAAATAGGAACAGATAGATTTTAATTAAATATTGATCCAGTAAACTCAGATAGTTGCTAGAATAACAGATTTTGCATTATTATGCATTTTCTGAGTGATATGAAGTCTGAAATTCAAATGTTGGCAATTATTATTTAGTGACTTCAGTTTTCATTTTGGTATCCCACAATTCCATTGGAGTGGGCAGGGTTACATGATTATGTATGCAAATTTTATGTTAATCCACATCCCAGTTTTTGGCCAATTGCACCTACTTTTCATGGGCCTTTGTCCAGATTTTTAATGTTTCCAGGTTGAGATGTATGTCCTAGTACTTACCTATCAAACCAAGAAAAGTGCACTTCACAGAAAAAAAATAAAAGTGCTCTTCTCAGCACCTGCAATGTGCCCAGAACTGACTCCTTCTGTAAGTCATACAGAGTTACATGTACTAGTAGCATATTTAAATACAACTATAAATTATTTTATTAGATTTGTTGCTCTTAATACTATTGTTGGAACTGTCTGGGTATCCTTCTTCCACATTGCTGTCATTTCTGTCTGCAAATCCTGGTATTTTATTACTTTGTGTCTTCCTCTCTCTTTGAACTTTTGTACATAAGACACTGTAATCATTGGGTGCACCAATTTCATGATCAATGCTACTTTTGTCTTTTTCATGGTCTACTATATCTGTTTTTACATCTATTTTTTGAACTGTCTAGGTTTAATTTCGGCAAGTCTTTTGGGTTTCTAATACCATGATGGGAATGGACCCCATTCCTAAGTCAAACTATGGCTAAAGTCTATGTAATTAGTATTATTTCAATCATTGATGTTAGCCAAAACGGTCTTCACAGGACCTGCAGCATGCCCTTCTACAGCTTATATTGAGTTATATGTGTCGGTAGCATATCTAAATAAGACAGTACAATTTTTTTTAATGTGACCCATTGCTCCTACTACTATTGGAACTGTCTGGGTAACCTTCATACACATTACCCTTGTTTCTGCCTGAAAATCCTGGTATTTTATGACTTTGTGTCTGTACATAAGACATTATGTAAACTGGGTGTAGCAATTTCAATGATCAATGCCACTTCTGTCTTCTTTTCATGGTCTACTATATCTGTTTTTCTCACATCTATTTTTTTAACTGTTGGTAATGGGTGGTCCCATGTGATATAAACTTCATCATTCTCTATAATGCTTTGTGGCTAGTGTTTCCAATGCTTTTCAGCTACTTTAATTTGCACAATCCCCAATGCAACAGTCTTGCCACATTATTATGACTTTGAGTATACAGGCCCTCTGCCATTACTGTATCACACCCAGCAACAACATGTGTGACTGTTTCCAGTGCTCTTTTACAGAACCTGCATTTATCTGTTTCTTCCACATGCACAATGGATTTTGTAAACCAACGTGTCTGTAGTCCACTAGACTGTGCTACCAATATTAATCTTTCATCTTTTGGTTTAAATTCGCACCTCCTTAACCATTCCTGCATCATATCCTGATCAACATGAGGTTGTTCCTGGAGTTTTCTGTACTTGCAACTATATGTATGCCTTTTCCACATTTCTTGCCTTCTCATCTGATCCTTCTCCTTATATTCTCTGTTTTGTTTTTAGACTCATTCAGTTGCTGCCTGATTTTTGTCTATTTCTGGTTTAGTTTCCATTCCCACTTAACACTGATATGCTTCTGCTAAAATAAATAGGGAAGTCATGTTAGACTTGTTCTCTTCATGTTTCAAAACTTTCACTAGGTTTGGATCTGATGAGGTCAGCAGATATGTATGCAACCCTACAATTGCAGATCTATACATGTAATCAATTTCAAGAAGGCCTATACCTCCTTCAGAACAAGGAAAATACAATCTTGGTATACACTGGTTTTTATATATCATTTGCTAAGAGAGAAGCATTTTTCTTGTTTTCCTATCCAACTTATTCAATACCTTTTGGGGCCAATCACCTCAAAATACTTCCTGGAAAAGGGGAAAAGAAGTAACCCCCAAAGGAAACAAAAGTTAGAACAAGAAGAGCAAATTGGTTTATAGCTTGGACTTTGTTCCTAGATGTCAGTGCTGTTTTCAGTATTAATTTTAGTTTTTTAAAATATTCCTTACTGACTTTTGTTCACATTTGTTCTTGTTTAATTGTCAATATTTCATCAATTGTTTTATAAACTTCCTCTTTCTCAAGTTCTATTATACCACATTCCTGTTGCAGACTGATATTTTCTTTGTGCTGCAATATTTCCGTTTTAAATGTTATTTTTGCACATTTAGCTAGTCCAAATGACATTCTTATATCATCTGAGAAAGTTTTGACCACTTCCATTTGGGCTTTCAGCTCCTCATCTGATGAACTATACAGTTTTAAATAATCCACAGAAAGAAGATGAGAAGTCTTTATGCTTTGTTTTTTTTCTGGGAGCCAAACTGTAACCATGACCTAATCTGTTAAGTAGACAGCTTAATGGATTAAGGGCAAGACAAAAAGGCAACAATGATAGTCACCCTGGAATATCTCCCTTTGAATTTTTATCCCTGGGATAATAATTTGTCTTTTTCATGGCGTGGGGTGCCAAGGTTTTCTGGTCACTGTAATGTAATTGATCAATGTAGGATGTATCTTATACAGCTATACACACTCCTTTATCCATGAATGTGGGATCTTGTCGAATGCTTTTTTTGTAATCTATCCATGTCATACTTAGATTCTTCCCCTTTTTACAATTGTCCATTATGGCTTGAACAACAAATGATCCTTTGATCCATATGGCTTTTTTTATTACCGTTTTGTTCTATTGTCATGATTGAGTTATCCGCTAAATGACTTTAAAGTGTGTCAGCATCAATTCCAGTTTATACATCACTGGAAGGCGAGTTCTTGGTGCATAGTTTTTAGGATAGCTTGCAGGTTCACTCTTAAGGAGGAGTATCATTTTTCCTGTTGTTAACCAGGTTGGTGTCTGTTCAGGATGCGCATGAAAGTAATTCTTTCTCAGGGCTAAATGTTTGTGTAAGGATGTTAAGACTTTTGGCTAGAAGTTAGGTACTGCATCTAGACCTGGGGTTTTACATTTAGAAGCTTTTCTTAATTTTGTTTCAATATCTCTGGTCATTACTTCATCCCATTTTATATTCTGTACATTTGAACTCCTTACTGTATATTTTATTTCTTCTAGCCATTCAGTATCTTTATTATGTTCCACAGGTTGTTCATATATATTTCTCCAAAATGTGTCTATTTTTTTCTTTTTTGGTGGTGTTTCTATTTTTTTTGCTTTATTTCCCATTTCTCTATAAAACATTTTTGGGTAATCAGTGAATTACTTATTTTGTGCTTTTCCCTTAAATGTATTTGCATATATTCTAAGTTTTTCTGTCTGTGCTGATGCCTTTAGTTTATTATTTGCAATAGTGTATGATAGATCCTGGTCTCTTCTAATTCTAATTGCTTTTATCACATCTATCTTTCTAAGTATTTTTGTTGATCTGTTCCCTCTTTTATACTCTTCTAACAGTGAGAGTTCTTGCATTACTTGCTTTACAGCATTCTCTGTTTGATACTTCCATGATGGCATTTCATTTCTTCCCTTCTATCCCTTACTGCCCTGTACTGTTGTGGTAAGACTTTATCCATTACTAATTTAGCTGCACAGTAATATATTCTATTTACTTCTGTTAGATCACATTCATTTCTGTTATTAATCTTGATTACTGTGTTCATTTGTTTTATCAGACTTCTGACATTTTGGGTCTTATTGACTTTCTTTAATCTATTTCTTTCATCAGTTTTAATATGTCTATCTATCTCTATTAAATCAAGCAACTGTTCCCTTAGATCTTTTTCTTCTAAACTGAAGGTACATTCTTTACTCTCCATTTCCTGTGAAGTTCCACTGCATCTTCCTGTGACATATTCTGTTCAGCTTCACCTTCTGTCACCCATTGCTCTTTCATATGGGAACTCATTGACCTATCACTCGACAACATTGACTGCATCACAGTTGCCACAGTTTTCTGCTCCTTCCTTTGCTGTGCAACTACAGCCGAACTTTTGTACTGGTTTTCTACTGAAGGCTCCAAAGTTATCTCTGTATGACAACTGATCAGATACTTCCCATTTTACTGGTTTCTCCTTACTTTGGGAACTAATTCTTCTGTCATGCTGTGATGTTTCCAGAGTTGGATTTTCGACATTAAACCCTTCACTTTGCAAGTAATCCATAACTTCAGTTTCTATTTCTTCAACTTCTCTATCACTAATCCTCTTTTCTACCTTCCCCCTTTGTTTTCTTATTTTCTGTACTGTAAAATGTTGCAGATTCAGATGCCTTTGCCTTAATTTCTCTTCACATAACTTTGGTGCTGCTTTTGTTGTATTGATTAGCTTTGCTTTCGCCTTTGCATAAATATTATACCATATTAAATCTCTTTTTCTTTCCCATGTCCATATTTCTTCTTCAGAGGTCTCCTGCTCCCCCTGTTTCTTCTTACATTAGACACTCATTTTTCCATCATGCTTTGACATAATCTGTGTTCGAGTTTCTACACTAAATCCTTCACTTCACATGCAGTCTATTACTTCAACTTACATTTGTTTAAGTTCTACAGTTCTTCCGATGTACTTTCCCCTTTGTGATCTTATTTTTATATTTGTGAACTTTTCTACAGCTGGGTGTCTTTGCCCTTAAAATGTTCCATATCTGGATGCCTTTTCCTGTATTTCTCTTCAAATATCTTTGGAGCTGCTTTTTTATTGATCAGTTTGGCTTTCTCCTTTGCATAGATATTGCAACATATCAGCTCTCTCTTTCTTCCCCATGTCCATGGTTTATTTTTCATACTTTTCAAAAATTTCTAGATTTTGTTTGAAAGACATGCAGGTAGGTGCGTGCGTGAATGGGTGTGCCTTCTTTGAAGGTTGGGCATCGGGCTGGCAACTCAGCACTGTAAAAATCCACTGCCAATCATTAGCAGACCGGAGTTATTTAGCTGTGACTTGTGCACCCAGTTGTTTTTTTTTTTTTAACCTACTTTGATGTATGCTATATAAAATATAGTCTATAAATATCAGTGTCGTCTTGGTGAGAATTTTGTTAAAAACTGGGTACATCTCATGAAGGTAATCACCAAGACTTGATGAATTCAGTTCCAGCAATACTACTCTCCTTTGCTTGCTGATTTTATCATCTCTCCATTTGGACCCCTGTACTGTTGGTATGGGTGAACCCATGTGACATAAACTTAATCATGCTGTACAATGCTTTATGGGTCATGTTTCCAATGCTTATCAACTACTTCTATACTGTAATGTTTGCACTATTCCTGATGCAATAGTCTTGCCACATTATCGTGCCTTTCAATATACAGGCCCTCTGCCATGAGTATATCATACCCAGCAACAAGATATGGGACTGTTGCCAGGTTTTTTTTTCAGAACATGCATTAATCTGTTTCTGACACATGTTCAATGGACTTTGTAAACCAATCCATATATAGTGTACTATACTGGGCCACTATTAATAATCTTTCATATTTTGGTTTTAAATCCCCTCTCCTTAATCATTGTTGCATCAAATCTTAGTCAACATTAGGTTGTTCAGAAAATCTCTGTACTTGCTACTATATTTATCACTTTTCCAGTTGTCTTTCCTTCTCATCTGATCCTTTTCCTTATATTCTTTTTTTTTTTTGCACGCTCAGTTGCTCTCTAATTTTGCCAGTATGAGCCTTCCTATAAATCATTAATCCTAGAATATCACATTCATGATCTTGTATATAACGCTTGAGCTATGTCTCAGTTATAGCAAGTATGTGAGGTTTGGTTGATGCTAGCCAGACTTGAAAGTCTGTAATTTTGCTGTAGCTGCATCTTGCCTTCAGGCGCTAGCTTTAAAACATCCATGCAGGGTATGTCAGGGAACACTCCAGATACTGCACTGCCATAAGCACTGAGGCCCAGGGCTATATTTGACATCTCCAGTGCAACCTCATCTGAGCTGTTTCCAAGGGAATCAGTTTATCACAAACGTTTTGGATAACACAAAACCATACAGATATTAGGTTAATAGCAGCTTCACTCATAAAACAGTCCAGGAAAAAAGAATTGCATTAAATTTACATTTTTCTGAATATGTATTAATATACGGTTGTTATAGCAATATCTTGACAAGAATGTGACCGATTTTGTTCTTCTCTGCTGTAGCCAAAGAGCCCTCCACTATGCTAACAGTGATTAGAACAGATGTGTCTCTGTACAGGACTGCTATTTGTCTCTGTATACTGTGAGCTGCCATTATGACTTATAGAGGACAACAAGGAAGATACCTACATGGTAAGCCAAAATTGTACTTGAGAATAAAGAGTTAATCAAGTGTACAAACTCAGAGGTATTGCTTGTTGTGAGGAACATATAAGGTTACCAGTCCTTGAAGGAAGGAATTGGGGTGGGTGTACAAGATGAATATACATGCTGCATGGTGGCAAATTATAAGGCCACATTTAGGACCCAGGATCCACCTGAAGAAACCAAAAAACAGCTTGTGGACTGGATTAGGTTGATAGTGATCAGAAGACATGATAAATAATATGGGATACTGAAGAGGAAGGAGGAACTAAGGTATTTCTGATTAGTGTTAATGTGTGCTTATAGGTAAGAGCATAACATTTGCTTTAAGGTCACTTTGATGTAGAAAATGATGTATACCTACTGAGGTAATAGCATGACATGTAGTTGTTTCTCAGTTCCCATGTGCCTACTGTGTGACTGAGCAAATCACTTAACCATATAATGCTCATAGGTCACCCCTGAAAAGTAGCACTTGTGTTCTTAAAATACGTTCTTTAGTAGTGTAGTTTAGTGTGACTCTTCATGACCTCAGGGACTTTAGTACAGACCAGGCTTGTCTATCAATAGCCGATTCTTTAAGTTCTGGCAGATTCATACTCATTATTTCAGTAATACTGTCTATTTGTCTTAGCTTCTAAAGCCCCCTTCCCCTACTTTTTTTGTCTCCGATCATTCCCAGCAGCAGTATCTAACCAGTTAAAAGTAAATGTCTTTTTAAAATGCTATGCTTCAGAAGGCTGTCCATATCTGTGTGTGTGCATGTGTGTGTGTGTGTGTGTGTGTGTGTGTGTGTGTGTGTGTGTGTGTGTGTGTGTGTGTGTGTGTGTGTGTGTGTGCGCACTGCTAAAGTAAAGACAAAAACCACAAGATGCATCACACAAATAATTAAATGAAATTGAACAATATATAAGGTTTCAAAACTGTACTTTAATGTGCCTGTGTTAGTGGCATAGAAAGATATCCTGACTAAAGACCAGGTTACCTGAGTTCAGTTAACAGCTCTGGCACTTGATGATGCAGGCAAGGGAGGATGGCTATGCCCATACTGTGGAAGGATGGAGAGGAGGAGTGCATATGCCTGGGTGCACATACATGTTCAAGGAATTTCCCTGGCGAAAACTGAGAAAACCACCATGTGGTGCTTTTGTAGGTGGGCAAGATATCCTGCTAATTTTAGCTCCTTGAAGTCCTGATGCTCATTGCACTCCCCTCTCCCCAAGGACTGTCACTGGGAACATAATGATAGTTAGAGTTTAAACGCACAAAAAAAATCCAACACCCTGTGGCCTCTTCCAAGTTAACCTTGCGCAGGTGGAGGAGAACAAATGGGATACCTGGCCAAGAGGAGCTGATAAATCAGCTAGCAATGGTGGTAAAAACATGCCTAAAATAAAATATAAACGTGCATTAGTGTACTGTAGTGCCGGTTAGTTTTCTGATTGTATCAACATTAACTAAAATCAATATCATAATTTTGATTACTAGAGTTTCTCAATGTTGCATTATCTCCAGGCATCAGATAGATGACAGCATCACAGCTGACTCTTCATGTAATCACACTGTTATATACCTAGAGTTTCAGTTCTGCCTCCAGTACCATAGCTACTTTCCTTAGAGAATTGTACAAAATACTACTGTTGTATAAAAATTACGGATCTTTATTCCCACTCTCTATGACTACCTTTAGAGTCTGAATCCTTTAGCTGCAAACATCAAAACAAACAGGACCGCATTAAGTCCTTTTAGACAAGTAATGTACAGGGTTCCACTGTGATACTAAAAGTTCATCATAAGAATTTGTTTTCAATTCCAAAAGCAAGGAAGCGTCCACATTACATATCTGAGAATATATTTATTTAGATGTAGTTCCTTTCATTTTGAAAGACTATAGACTATATTGATTAAGAAGTGCAGCAGACATAAACATGCACACAAAAATAACCTATCCTTTACTCATTATGATCTATTTTAAACATCTTAAAAGATTATACATATCAATTGTTTTTCAGATGTTAAAATACCCTTATAGTTAATCTTATGTTTGCATAGACTTTACACTGAAATATCCTATATGCGAAAAGCAAAGATGTGTATAGACAGCAGACAAAGGCTACTAAGGTCTACAAAAATGATGCAGTCAATATTACCATATTTCTTAATTTCTAGATCTTGCAGACATATGCATATGTTTAGTATTATGTGCCCATCCTCCAGAAATTATGACATATATTGTGCATTAGTTTTAATTTAAAATATCTCTAAGGAATACAGTTCTACTTTGTACAGGCTTCAGTGTCTCCTGCCAACGTGGCAGCAACAAACACAAACATTTCCCATATGTTTAGCATTATAGAACCCCCCCTAGAAACAGTGTGACAACAATATATCATTGAATTACAGACGTGTCTCCTGAGCATTTTACAGCACTTTGTGTATTGGTAAGCTCCTCCTCCAGTAATACAATACATAATGGACTGCTGTGCATTATGTTACATCTTATTTATGCAATGCTGCTCAAATAGCATCATATCTTTAACCAATATGGCTAGGGGATTTGTTTATTATGACTGAGGAAATACCAGCTGATGAGTATTTTATGATCAGTCTAGTCTCAGCATGCATCAATTTTTTCTGAGCATACAGATGTGCAAATTCCAACCTTTCTTAACATATACTGACAAATAGTATGCTTATGGTTACACAGAGATATACAGACATACAAAAATACAAGGGCACATCCACGCACACATACTCACATGTAACGCACACTATTTTATTAAAACACTGTTAGTCATTTGTGTATTCATTAAGACCACTGCTCCCTTTTATTGTCATTCTTCTATATGACTTTCAAAAAAGTATTCATTTGTATGCCCACGTTTAAACCAAGTGCTGAAAACATAACCTGTAAGTGGAACAGAATGCAAAGCAAAATATTTTCTACAAACAACTTCTAAATTCTATAGTCTCAGTCAAGGCAATAATATTCAGTGAAAGTGTGCAAAGAAGGCCAATGTGGGTGCTGAAAACATAACCCGTGAATGGAACAAAATGCAAAGCAAAATATTTTCTACAAATGAGTTCTAAATTCTAGACTGTCAGTCAAGGCAATAGTATTCAATGAAAGTGTGCGAAGAAGGCCAATGTGCTGCAATAGAGTTGTGCCCAATCAAACACTAGAAGAAGCCATTCCCCAGTGGAAGGAGAGTTAACCACATCATTAGCTAGTAGGTGGTTAGTTTCCTGATGCATACCTTTCAACTGTCGAGAGTTTCACAGAATGTCCAGATTTTTGCCTCATTTTTGGTCTGTTCCTCATAAAACCTTTGGTTTTCTGGCAAACCATTGAGGATTAAAGTTAGAAAATAATGACACACATTTGAATTTCAGACATTATATCCTTAAGAAAATTCATGCTATTGCAAAACATGTTATTTTATCAACTTTCTAAGAGCAATGTCTAAAAATTGTCCCTATTTTCGGCCTTTGTACTCCCATTATTTATGGCTTTGTCCAATTTCTTACAGTAAGAAACTGAGAGGTATGATGAATGCAGAAGATGAATCAAATAATGTACATGACAATCTACTTGGAAGGTGTCTGCTTGGCATCTTCAGTATCTTCCCAACTTGATACAATGGAGATGAGAAATGGTCTTTCTTCATAAAAATGTATACCCATTTCAGGTAACATCTGAAGTGTTAGTGCACGTCTCACCTATTTCTGTCTCACTAAGCAAAACAAGATATGGATAATCTAGTTAAAAGACAAATTTGAAACCACATTTGAAAGGAAGTACAGTTCATCCTGAGGGATACCGTAACCTTCTCAATGAAAAAACAAATATTGTTCCCTGTTGAGAAATGCCTGAAGCTGCCAGATGTTATGCATAGTTATGACAAAAAAAAAAAAACTTCATGAAAATAAACTTTAACACCACAGAGGGGACTCATGCAAATGACAGAGAGGCAAGACTGCCAACCATGAACTCTAAATCCCGTGAGTGGGAAGCTGTCTTCACAGGTGGACAGAGATGCAACACTCCTTTAAATAACTGCTTGATCAGCTAGTGTTGGGCCACAGTCCTTCTTCTACAAGGTTATGATGTTCACAGCTGACAGTGCACCCTAAGAGTGGAATAGCTGAGAACCACATAATAAAGGAGCTTGTGATAAATCAAGATCATATTCAAATTGACTGACTTGAGTGTGAAATGTACCATCCTGTTTCCACTTGACACTATAAAGGGACAAGAGTGCCACACCAGAAGTGAATTTAATGGCTTCCATACACGCATTCAGGTTGCACCTGATTAAAGCAAAAGATGTACTTAATTTCACATGGAGAGGAAGGTGGTTCCAGAGAGGTGGTATTCTCTGTGAACATATATACCCCTTCAGTGTGTTTTTTGAAGTTGGAATAGACACTGATTTATCTAGAGCAGGTGTTTCTATCACTATTGGACTTACGGATGTGTAGAAGGTCTGAACGGATGGGGTTTGTAGAGGTTCTGCATATGAGGCGGGTAACTTCCCTTAGCAGCCTGTAGGACACTGAGAATATGGGCGTGGCTTTGATGTGATTAGAGCAGTGTTTGTGCTTTAGCCCCCCCCCCCTTGATTTTCTTGGTGAGAAAACACTGTGGTCACTTGAGTTAAGTCATGTGCTTGGACTGGCCCAATGAATGCAGTGTACAGTGGAATTATCATCGCCATAAGCTTGGATGCCATACACTTACTAATATGCTCTGCTATAAAGGACATGGTGGTCAAATGAGAGCTCATTGTCTACATACGTTCCCAGGCCCTTCACTACTGGATCACTTTTCAAGGGAGTGTTGTTGATGCGATACATGCAGTGGACATCTTGCTTGTACTTTTTGACATTTAATTGTAAGCCAATGTTTTGACTCCAGCTATTTGTCTGTGACAAGCCTTCAAGGATCCTGGTGTCTTATGGAGAGTTTATGATGACACTGAGTTTACATTCATCAGCAAACTTTGTCGGCCATAAGCCCTCAGTATTTGCCTTGACCTCTGAGAAGTAGATGCCAAAAAGGAGTGTTCTGAGGACAGAATCCTAGGGTACTCCACTAGTGACAAGTCTCTTAGTGGTGGTAGAGCCATCCACCCTAATTACATGTGTTCAATTTGTGAGCTAGGTTACTATGTAACAAGTTACATAAGATTTTCTATTTAGCTGGAAGAGTTTATTTACTATGCCTTATTGGGAGATGGTGTTGAATGCCTTTGTGAGGTATGAGGTATGAACAGTTTTTCCTTCATTCATTGCTTTAGTGACCTTCTCAAAGAAATTAACAAAGATGAGCAGGCAGGATCTGCCACTGACAAAACTGAACTTCATACAGAACTACCTGGGTTTGATCTTCAGTAGAACCATTATGTGATGTGAGTTGTACTTCCTGTGGTACAAGGTTTGATTCTTTCAGTCTTGTGTTTCTACTGTGTGCACTTCAGCAAATGAACTTAATCAGGCATTGCTTCTGAGTTGCCCTTAAAAAGGGGTTGTGTGCCCAGTGGGCCTACCTGGTTAACAAATTGGTATTATTATTATTATTATTATTATGATAATTGTTGTTGTTATTATTATTATTTTTATTACATCTGACAGATGATGCAGGTGGTTAAAGATGTGAACTGTAGTTACAGCTCTGTAGTTACCTGGATTGGTTGATGCACAACCTTTGTGAAGGGGGATGACTGTTGCAATGCTCCATTCATTTGGTACAAACCTTGTTTTGAGGCTAACATCGAAAAGCCTTTGTAGGGGGTTTGACAAGTTATGTTTCAGACTGACCATCAAGCATCCTGTTATGTTATCCAGACCCACAGAAGCAATGATCTTAGCCCTAAATAGTACTTTGAGGACTGGTTCTTGAGAGATTTGAGGAGGAGGTACAGGCACTGATACAAGGTTTGGGCAAACAGGGGAGAAGGGATTAAGTTCGAGGTAAATTTATTAGCTGTGTCTTCAGGCTTAGAGGAAGTGATACTGTTTACTATTAGCTCAGTGCAATTGTGGACATTATTGTTTCTGATATAGTTAAAAAGTCTTTATGATTGTCTTTTTTATGGGTGGCTATTTTTACCTTGTATCTAACTTTGGTTTATTTAATCGAGATCCAAAGTTCTCGGTTAGCCTTAGTAAGAGTGTTTTTGGCATTTGCAGAAAATTTTACATGCAATGAGCTTTTTCCTTTTATTGCACAATCTGTTTATATTAGGGTTCCACCGTAAAGATTTATTCTTAATATTGGCATGGCATTTATTTTGGAAAGGGGCAGATGCTTTTATGAAGTTATTTACATGCTCAAAGAATTTGTCAGTGATGGATTTCAAATTTGTAGAGGGGGTACCCAGGGTGGAAGGGAAAGTTTAATCTTGCCAGGTGATCACTCAGTTTTAATAGATTTGTTTTGACAAGTGACTATACCCTGCCTTAGAGAAGGGGATGTGAGGAACTACACATAAAGAATAGAAGTTGAATGGATTATTAGGTTAAGGGCTGAACAGAAACCAGGTCTAAATGACAAGGTATCTATTAAGCCAGCCTTAAAAAACAGAAGGTGGATTGTTAGATGAATTTCTATAATGTTCATTGTTACATTTAGGGTTTGATTTTGAAATAAATTGTTTTTAGATGAGTCTAGATATGTTTTGTTACTGATATTCTTTTTACATTTGGGTAACAGATATTTTTATATTTTTTATAGTTGGCTTATTAGGTCATTGAACAGAATTATTGTGTTTGGCTCAATTGTAAATAAATATGCATTGTTTTTATCTAGGAATGTTCTTAAATTATTATGATAGGTTTTGTTATACACTATAATATATAATGTATTCACCTAGATACATTTTAAATTAATTGAAGGAAATTATGTTATGTTTTACCGGGTATAAATTCAGTAGCCTCTTTTTGTATGTATTAAAGGTCTGAGGAAGCCCATCACTGTGAAAGCGCTAACCTACGCATCTACAATAAATTTGTGGATTATCCTTGTGTGTTGGAATTTGTTACTTGGAACTATATTTGCATTAAAGAGCTTCGGATATATTTGTACTATCAGTCTTGGAGTGCCCCAGTGCTTTTTGACTTGGGATTTGTATTATTTAAATGCTTGCATACAGCAAAAAGATATGTGATACATATTGGCTAAATGTTCATATTTTGCTGCAAATTCAACTTGCATTTTTGCTTAAAATGTAGTACTCAACGTTGACTACTTAAAAGAATAGATTATTAACTATGGTTTAACTAGATGACTGAAAATGCAGAAGTAATAAACTAGTGGTATGATAAAAATGAATTAACTGCTACTGTTGTTGTTGTTGTTCTTATTTTTATTATTAGTGTAATACAAAGAGCTGACTGATTGTGTTCTGAAACTAAAAAAATAGCCTTATTATACCTCTAGCTAGGTTCATAAGTATGAACCCAGTATAACAAATTTGTTATAATCAGGTTATTGTGAATGTATGTCATCGTTATTTCTGAATCTCACACTGCCAGACACACTGCACTTCTATGCCTGTACTCACCACACAAATGCATGAGAAACCATCCAACATCTTTGAAAGCTAGAATTCCTCTCATACTATCAAACAAATAGTAGTCAAAGTGAAAACAATTCTCAACTGTCACTGACTTTCTGGGGCATCTCAGATTTTGTCTCAGATTCTTGACAATTCCTTCCAAAATATTTTAAATTCTGGAGACACTTGTGTTGTTTACACTGAGTGAATCCTGTTGCACAAGGCATTTCAAGACTTCTTATTCTTCAGAAATTGCACGTTAAGATAGATCCTATTATCATATCAGTATTATTAAAAACTGTCCCTTTGTATTCTTTGTCCGTTATCATTTTTGGCTTTGTCCTTGATTCCTGAGATAAGCTTAGAGTCACCAACAGCTTTAAAGATCTTGTCTAATACAATTCCATACTTATAAAAAGGCCTTACCTTGAAACACAGTATATTTTTGTGCTGGCACTCACCCTTCTCTAAAAAATAAAGTGTTTCAGTCTAAGCAAAGATTTAAAATAAACTTTTAAAATTCCCAAATTACACAGAAGTCCAGCATGATGTTCTTTTCTTCAGCTGGGGCTTTCCCCTGCATATTATTGATGTGGTTTTGGGGGCTCACTGAAACTAGCAATCATTTCCATGTATAATAAGCCCCAGTATTATTATTTTGCTTTGGGCGGCCGCGGTGGTGCACGGTTAGCATTGCTGCCTCACAGCAAGAAGTTCTCCTGTTCGATCCTTGGCTGGGGTATCTTCTGTGCAGTGTCTGCATGTCCTCCCTGTGGTCGTGTGGGTTTCCTCTGGGTGCTCTGGTTTCCTCCCACATCCCACAGACATGCTGTAGGTGGATTGGACACTCTAAATTGGCCCACATGCTGTGGGTGGATTGGACACTCTAAATTGTTCCTAGGCATGAGTGCATGTGTGTACCTTTTGTGGAAGGTTGGGTGCTGGGCTGGCAACTCGAAACCGTAAAAATTCTCTGCTAATCATGAGCGGACAAGTGTTCTGCTGTGGCGACCCCTAGCCATGAAAAATCTGAAAGAAGAAGATTATTATTTTGCTTTGTTCTTCACATTCTGTTATTGTGGAACAAGTGTGTGCAAGTGTGTGTGGGGAGGTGGGGTATAATTGGTAAAAAACCGTAAAGCAGTTAATTTTTTTTTATAAAGCTAATTGCTTACAATTCTTTACCAGTTAAACACAAATAGGTAATCACAGACTCTTTCCATGACTGGCATCAGTACATCCAGGCAGGGCACATTGACTGAAGCAAGACATTAGCAGCTGAATTTAGTACCACGTCTGCAAACTGGGGGAATTTTAAGGGTTTTTCTTCTTTTCTTTGCTTGGACTAAAACACCACATGCTTTTATAAATGTGTGAGCGCTAGGATGAAGATTTGCTGTGTTTCAAGATAAGACTTTTTTACAAGTACAGAAAGTGTATTAGACATTATCTCTTTTGTAACTCTGTACACTCATTCTTTTTGTTTGTTTTATGACACTACATCAGAGCAGCTAAAACTGTCCCTCTGTTACAAAGATGTATGCTTGGGTCTCCATAAATATTTGTTATGTGGAAATCCACCTAATAGAGTACAGGGGTGAATACGTCCTAGGCAACCTGAGTTTGGTTAGCAGCTCAGGGGGTTGACAGAGATGGCAGGAAGGATGGTTGTATCTTTAGAGGAGTGACAATGCTGGGCATCTTTCAAATGGAGTTCTGGCACAGAGCAAAGCCCTGAGATTATGAAATTGGGTAGGGGAGGGAGGAAAACAGAGCAGGCATGGCCACCCTATGGGACTGGTGCAGGTCATGCAGTGTTCTGGATATTCGCTGTTGCTGCCAATACTACAATGGTTCATAGGTTCACATCTAAATACTAGGCAATAAGTCAGCAGATTATCCTAAGCCTAGCCATAAAACACTATTCAGAAGTTCCCAAGAGCCTCAAGAAGGGAAAGACAAGATTGACTAGAGCGGAATTTGAGGCTGCCCATCCAGTTATCTAGGTTTAACTTGAAGGTGGTAAGCGTCCCACTCCTCTTAACATGTAGTAGAAATTTGTTCCAGAGGTGAGGGTTACATTGAGAAATGAATCTATCATGCCAATGTGTCATATTTATCTGCTAATGAAGGTTAAGCTCCTTTAGCAGAGTTTTTGAGGTAATATTAGTTCTGCAAAAGAAAAAGAAGTCATATAGGGTTGTATCTTTCATAGCTGGAAAGGCTAGACATAGATCTCCACAGAGGAAACTGTAAAAGACTGAGTCGAAAGAAAGGGCTGCCAGCGTCTCCTGATAACTCAGATTTTGGAGGCCACTGATATTTTAGACATGAATATCTCAGGTCTGTCACATTGTATATGTTCAGACAAATATATGACAAAAGGTGCATTACATTCACTAATGAGTCTGATAAGATATGAGAAAAGAGGAATTAAGACTTCTATATACAGTGGATATAAAAAGTGTACACACCCCGGTTAAATGCTGCTTTACTATTCTGTGTGCAATTGCTTTATTCATGTAATCGTGTTGCTTTATTATTCTGTGTGCATTTGCTTTATTCATGTAACCGTGCTGCTTTACTATTCTGTGTGGCGTTGCTTTATTCATGTAACAGTGCTGCTTTATTATTCTGTGTGGCGTTGCTTTATTCATGTAACTGTGCTGCTTTATTATTCTGTGTGCATTTGTTTTATTCATGCAACTCTGCTGCTTTATGACTCTGTGTGCATTTGCTTTATTCATGTAACCGTGCTGCTTTATTATTCTGTGTTCATTTGCTTTATTCATGTAACTGTGCTGCTTTATTATTCTGTGTTCATTTGCATTATTTATGTAACTGTGCTGCTTTAGTATTCTGTGTACATTTGCTTTATTCTTGTAACTGTAATGCTTTATTATTCTGTGTGCTCTTGCTTTATTCATGTAACTGTGCTGCTTTATTATTCTGTGTGCTCTTGCTTTATTCATGTAACC
Organism: Protopterus annectens; assembly: GCF_019279795.1. Lineage (NCBI taxonomy): Eukaryota > Metazoa > Chordata > Ceratodontiformes > Protopteridae > Protopterus > Protopterus annectens. The sequence goes on along the minus strand of NC_056729.1, from coordinate 1,975,003,765 downwards.
GTGCTGCTTTATTATTCTGTGTGCATTTGCTTTATTCATGTAACTGTGCTGCTTTATTATTCTTTGTGCTGTTGCTTTATTTATGTAACCGTGCTGCTTTATTATTCTGTGTGCATTTGCTTTATTCATGTAACTGTGCTGCTTTATTATTCTGTGTGCATTTGCTTTATTCATGTAACCGTGCTGCTTTATTATTCTGTGTGCATTTGCTTTATTCATGTAACTGTGCTGCTTTATTATTCTGTGTGCATTTGCTTTATTCATGTAACTGTGCTGCTTTATTATTCTGTGTGCATTTGCTTTATTCATGTAACCATGCTGCTTTATTATTCTGTGTGCATTTGCTTTATTCATGTAACTGTGCTGCTTTATTATTCTGTGAGCATTTGCTTTATTCATGTAACTGTGCTGCTTTATTATTCTGTGTGCATTTGCTTTATTCATGTAAGTGTGCTGCTTTATTATTCTGTGTGCATTTGCTTTATTCATGTAACCGTGTAGCTTTATTATTCTGTGTGCATTTGCTTTATTCATGTAACTGTAATGCTTTACTATTCAGTGTGTATTTGCCTTATTCATGTAACTGTGCTGCTTTATTATTCTGTGTGCATTTGCTTTATTCATGTAACCGTGCTGCTTTATTATTCTGTGTGCATTTGCTTTATTCATGTAACTGTGCTGCTTTATTATTCTGTGTGCATTTGCTTTATTCATGTAACTGTGCTGCTTTATTATTCTGTGTGCATTTGCTTTATTCATGTAACTGTAATGCTTTATTATTCTGTGTGCATTTGCTTTATTCATGTAACTGTGCTGCTTTATTATTCTGTGTGGCGTTGCTTTATTCATGTAACCGTGCTGCTTTATTATTCTGTGTGCATTTGCTTTATTCATGCAACTCTGCTGCTTTATTATTCTGTGTGCATTTGCTTTATTCATGTAACAGTGCTGCTTTATTATTCTGTGTGCATTTGCTTTATTCATGTAACCGTGCTGCTTTATTATTCTGTGTGCATTTGCTTTATTCATGTAACTGTGCTGCTTTATTATTCTGTGTGCATTTGCTTTATTCATGTAACTGTGCTGCTTTAGTATTCTGTGTACATTTGCTTTATTCATGTAACTGTAATGCTTTATTATTCTGTGTGCTATTGCTTTATTCATGTAACCGTGCTGCTTTATTATTCTGTGCGCATTTGCTTTATTCATGTAACTGTGCTGCTTAATTCTGTGTGCATTTGCTTTATTCATGTAACTGTGCTGCTTTGTTATTCTGTGTGCATTTGCTTTATTCATGTAACTGTGCTGCTTTATTATTCTGTGTGCATTTGCTTTATTCATGTAACTGTGCTGCTTTATTATTCTGTGTGCATTTGCTTTATTCATGTAACTGTGCTGCTTTATTATTCTGTGTGCATTTGCTTTATTCATGTAACTGTGCTGCTTTATTATTCTGTGTGCATTTGCTTTATTCATGTAACCGTGCTGCTTTATTATTCTGTGTGCATTTGCTTTATTCATGTAACTGTGCTGCTTTATTATTCTGTGTGCATTTGCTTTATTCATGTAACTGTGCTGCTTTATTATTCTGTGTGCATTTGCTTTATTCATGTAACTGTGCTGCTTTATTATTCTGTGTGTATTTGCTTTATTCATGTAACCGTGCTGCTTTATTATTTTCTGTGAATTTGCTTTATTCATGTAACTGTAATGCTTTATTATTCTGAGTGCATTTGCTTTATTCATGTAACTGTGCTGCTTTATTATTCTGTGTGCATTTGCTTTATTCATGTAACCGTGCTGCTTTATTATTCTGTGTGCATTTGCTTTATTCATGTAACTGTGCTGCTTTATTATTCTGTGTGGCGTTGCTTTATTCATGTAACCGTAATGCTTTATTATTCTGTGTGCATTTGCTTTATTCATGTAACTGTGCTGCTTTATTATTCTGTGTGGCGTTGCTTTATTCATGTAACCGTAATGCTTTATTATTCTGTGTGCATTTGCTTTATTCATGTAACCGTGCTGCTTTATTATTCTGTGTGCATTTGCTTTATTCATGTAACTGTGCTGCTTTATTATTCTGTGTGCATTTGCTTTATTCATGTAACTGTGCTGCTTTATTATTCTGTGTGCGTTTGCTTTATTCATGTAACAGTGCTGCTTTATTATTCTGTGCGCATTTGCTTTATTCATGTAACCGTGCTGCTTTATTATTATGTGTGCTCTTGCATTATTCATGTAACTGCGCTGCTTCATTATTCTGTGTGCTCTTGCTTTATTCATGTAACTGTGCTGCTTTATTATTCTGTGTGCATTTGCTTTATTCATGTAACTGTGCTGCTTTATTATTCTGTGTGCATTTGCTTTATTCATGTAACTGTTTTGCTTTATTATTCTGTGTGCATTTGCTTTATTCATGTAACTGTGCTGCTTTATTATTCTGTGTGCATTTGCTTTATTCATGTAACTGTGCTGCTTTATTATTCTGTGTGGCGTTGCTTTATTCATGTAACCGTGCTGCTTTGTTATTCTTTGTGCATTTGCTTTATTCATGTAACCATGCTGCTTTATTATTCTGTGTGCATTTGCTTTATTCATGTAACTGTGCTGCTTTATTATTCTGTGTGCATTTGCTTTATTCATGTAACTGTGCTGCTTTATTATTCTGTGTGCATTTGCTTTATTCATGTAACTGTGCTGCTTTATTATTCTGTGTGCATTTGCTTTATTCATGTAACTGTGCTGCTTTATTATTCTGTGTGCATTTGCTTTATTCATGTAACTGTGCTGCTTTATTATTCTGTGTGCATTTGCTTTATTCATGTAACTGTAATGCTTTATTATTCTGTGTGCTTTTGCTTTATTCATGTAACCATACTGCTTTATTATTCTGTGTGCTCTTGCATTATTCATGTAACTGTGCTGCTTTATTATTCTGTGTGCATTTGCTTTATTCATGTAACTGTGCTGCTTTATTATTCTGTGTGCATTTGCTTTATTCATGTAACTGTACTGCTTTATTATTCTGTGTGCATTTGCTTTATTCATGTAACTGTGCTGCTTTATTATTCTGTGTGCATTTGCTTTATTCATGTAACCATGTTGCTTTATTATTCTGTGTGCATTTGCTTTATTCATGTAACTGTGCTGCTTTATTATTCTGTGTGCATTTGCTTTATTCATGTAACTGTAATGCTTTATTATTCTGTGTGCTATTGCTTTATTCATGTAACCGTGCTGCTTTATTATTCTGTGCGCATTTGCTTTATTCATGTAACCGTACTGCTTTATTATTCTGTGTGTTCTTGCATTATTCATGTAACTGTGCAGCTTTATTATTCTGTGTGGCGTTGCTTTATTCATGTAACCGTGCTGCTTTATTATTCTGGTGCATTTGCTTTATTCATGTAACTGCGCTGCTTTATTATTCTGTGTGGCGTTGCTTTATTCATGTAACTGTGCTGCTTTATTATTCTGTGTGGCGTTGCTTTATTCATGTAACCGTGCTGCTTTATTATTTTCTGTGAATTTGCTTTATTCATGTAACTGTAATGCTTTATTATTCTGAGTGCATTTGCTTTATTCATGTAACTGTGCTGCTTTATTATTCTGTGTGCATTTGCTTTATTCATGTAACTGTGCTGCTTTATTATTCTGTGTGCATTTGCTTTATTCATGTAACTCTGCTGCTTTATTATTCTGTGTGCAGTTGCTTTATTCATGTAACTGTGCTGCTTTATTGTTCTGTGTGGCATTGCTTTATTCATGCAACTCTGCTGCTTTATTATTCTGTGTGCAGTTGCTTTATTGATGTAACCCTGCTGCTTTATTATTCTGTGTGCAGTTGCTTTATTGATGTAACCGTGTTGCTTTATTATTCAGTGTGCATTTGCCTTATTCATGTAACTGTGCTGCTTTATTATTCTGTGCACATTTGCTTTATTCATGTAACTGTGCTGCTTTATTATTCTGTGTGCATTTGCTTTATTCATGTAACTGTGCTGCTTTATTATTCTGTGTGCTCTTGCTTTATTCATGTAACTGTGCTGCTTTATTATTCTGTGTGCATTTGCTTTATTCATGTAACAGTGCTGCTTTATTATTCTGTGTGCATTTGCTTTATTCATGTAACTGCGCTGCTTTATTATTCTGTGTGCTCTTGCTTTATTCATGTAACTGTGCTGCTTTATTATTCTGTGTGGTGTTGCTTTATTCATGTAACCGTGCTGCTTTATTATTTTCTGTGAATTTGCTTTATTCATGTAACCGTGCTGCTTTATTATTCTGTGTGCATTTGCTTTATTCATGTAATCGTGTTCATAGGTTCATAGGTTCATAGGTTCATACTAGGCTATCCGCCTCATTTACAAGCCTTCGCTTTTGGGGAACTATACCCATTATTTTGCTGTGCTCTGTTTATCCTCCAGCACATCCTATTAATAGCCGTGGTTTAAGTCTCCCGCCTTTGGTTTTGAGGTGAAGCATATTCATCAAATCTGGGTTTGACATGGCCTTGTATGTTAGGCAATGTCACCTCTGCTGCTTTATTATTCTGAATAGAGCTGGAGTTCTTTCATGTAGGACAGATTTTGAGACCTTTATTATTCTGTGTGGAACTTTGCTTTATTCATGTAAGTGTCTCAGATATTCTGGGGCATTGTACTCAGTCATTGGTCTGATGAGTGATGAGTAAAGGAGACTATGACCTCCCTTGATCTAGATGAGAATCCTTCATGATAAGTGGGCAATGTGTAAGGTCTTTCCCCAGGTCCTCTTCTGTGCTCAGTGGATTGCCACCTATTTGGTAGCTAGGGGTAACCTTGTTATTCTGTGTGCATTTGCTTTATTCATGTAACTGTGCTGCTTTCTGATTATTCTGTGTCATGTTTATTTATTTGCAGTCATCTGCAAACTTTGTTATTATTCTGTGTGCATTGCTTTATTCATGTAACAGTGCTGCTTTATTATTCTGACATGTGCATTTGACCCTGTGGGTTCTGTAACCAGTTTGCTCTTGTTATTCTGTGTGCATTTGCTTTATTCATGTAACCCGAAAGTGGCTGTATGGACTGCCTTTATCAATGGCTTTGGTGACTGCTTTATTATTCTGCATGATCTGCTTTGACAAAGCCTGTGTTGCATCCAAAGTCTGCAAATTCCTATGTCTTTATTATTCTGTGTGCATTATGCTTTATTCATGTAACTGTGCTGCTTTATTATTCTGTGTGCATTTGCTTTATTCATGTAACTGTGCTGTTTTATTATTCTGTTGCTTATTCATGTAACCATTGCTTTATTATTCTGTGTGCATTTGCTTTATTCATGTAACTGTGCTGCTTTATTATTCTGTGTGCATTTGCTTTATTCATGTAACTGTGCTGCTTTATTATTCTGTGTGCATTTGCTTTATTCATGTAACCGTGCTGCTTTATTATTCTGTGTGCATTTGCTTTATTCATGTAACTGTGCTGCTTTATTATTCTGTGTGCATTTGCTTTATTCATGTAACTGTGCTGCTTTATTATTCTGTGTGCATTTGCTTTATTCATGTAACCGTGCTGCTTTATTATTCTGTGTGCATTTGCTTTATTCATGTAACTGTGCTGCTTTATTATTCTGTGTGCATTTGCTTTATTCATGTAACTGTGCTGCTTTATTATTCTGTGTGCATTTGCTTTATTCATGTAACTGTGCTGCTTTATTATTCTGTGTGCATTTGCTTTATTCATGTAACCGTGCTGCTTTATTATTCTGTGTGCATTTGCTTTATTCATGTAACTGTGCTGCTTTATTATTCTGTGTGCATTTGCTTTATTCATGTAACCATGCTACTTTATTATTCTGTGTGCATTTGCTTTATTCATGTAACTGTGCTGCTTTATTATTCTGTGTGCAGTTGCTTTATTCATGTAACTGTGCTGCTTTATTATTCTGTGTGGCGTTGCTTTATTCATGTAACTGTGCTGCTTTATTATTCTGTGTGCATTTGCTTTATTCATGTAACTGTGCTGCTTTATTATTCTGTGTGCATTTGCTTTATTCATGTAACTGTGCTGCTTTATTATTCTGTGTGCATTTGCTTTATTCATGTAACTGTGCTGCTTTATTATTCTGTGTGCATTTGCTTTATTCATGTAACTGTGCTGCTTTATTATTCTGTGTGCATTTGCTTTATTCATGTAACTGTGCTGCTTTATTATTCTGTGTGCATTTGCTTTATTCATGTAACTGTGCTGCTTTATTATTCTGTGTGCATTTGCTTTATTCATGTAACCGTGCTGCTTTATTATTCTGTGTGCATTTGCTTTATTCATGTAACCATGCTGCTTTATTATTCTGTGTGCATTTGCTTTATTCATGTAACTGTGCTGCTTTATTATTCTGTGTGCATTTGCTTTATTCATGTAACTGTGCTGCTTTATTATTCTGTGTGCATTTGCTTTATTCATGTAACCGTGCTGCTTTATTATTCTGTGTGCATTTGCTTTATTCATGTAACTGTGCTGCTTTATTATTCTGTGTGCATTTGCTTTATTCATGTAACTGTGCTGCTTTATTATTCTGTGTGCATTTGCTTTATTCATGTAACTGTGCTGCTTTATTATTCTGTGTGCATTTGCTTTATTCATGTAACTGTGCTGCTTTATTATTCTGTGTGCATTTGCTTTATTCATGTAACTGTGCTGCTTTATTATTCTGTGTGCAGTTGCTTTATTCATGTAACTGTGCTGCTTTATTATTCTGTGTGCATTTGCTTTATTCATGTAACCGTGCTGCTTTATTATTCTGTGTGCATTTGCTTTATTCATGTAACCGTGCTGCTTTATTATTCTGTGTGCATTTGCTTTATTCATGTAACTGTGCTGCTTTATTATTCTGTGTGCATTTGCTTTATTCATGTAACTGTGCTGCTTTATTATTCTGTGTGCATTTGCTTTATTCATGTAACCGTGCTGCTTTATTATTCTGTGTGCATTTGCTTTATTCATGTAACTGTAATGCTTTATTATTCTGTGTGCATTTGCTTTATTCATGTAACTGTGCTGCTTTATTATTCTGTGTGCATTTGCTTTATTCATGTAACCGTGTTGCTTTATTATTCTGTGTGCATTTGCTTTATTCATGTAACTGTGCTGCTTTATTATTCTGTGTGCATTTGCTTTATTCATGTAACCGTGCTGCTTTATTATTCTGTGTGCATTTGCTTTATTCATGTAACCATAAAGCTTTATTATTCTGTGTGCATTTGCTTTATTCATGTAACCGTGCTGCTTTGTTATTCTTTGTGCATTTGCTTTATTCATGTAACCATGCTGTTTTATTATTCTGTGTGCATTTGCTTTATTCATGTAACTGTGCTGCTTTATTATTCTGTGTGCATTTGCTTTATTCATGTAACTGTGCTGCTTTATTATTCTGTGTGCATTTGCTTTATTCATGTAACTGTGCTGCTTTATTATTCTGTGTGCATTTGCTTTATTCATGTAACTGTGCTGCTTTATTATTCTGTGTGCATTTGCTTTATTCATGTAACTGTGCTGCTTTATTATTCTGTGTGCATTTGCTTTATTCATGTAACTGTGCTGCTTTATTATTCTGTGTGCATTTGCTTTATTCATGTAACTGTGCTGCTTTATTATTCTGTGTGCATTTGCTTTATTCATGTAACCATGCTGCTTTATTATTCTGTGTGCATTTGCTTTATTCATGTAACCGTGCTGCTTTATTATTCTGTGTGCATTTGCTTTATTCATGTAACTGTGCTGCTTTATTATTCTGTGTGCATTTGCTTTATTCATGTAACTGTGCTGCTTTATTATTCTGTGTGCATTTGCTTTATTCATGTAACCGTGTTGCTTTATTATTCTGTGTGCATTTGCTTTATTCATGTAACTGTGCTGCTTTATTATTCTGTGTGCATTTGCTTTATTCATGTAACTGTGCTGCTTTATTATTCTGTGTGCATTTGCTTTATTCATGTAACTGTGCTGCTTTATTATTCTGTGTGCATTTGCTTTATTCATGTAACTGTGCTGCTTTATTATTCTGTGTGCATTTGCTTTATTCATGTAACCGTGCTGCTTTATTATTCTGTGTGGCGTTGCTTTATTCATGTAACTGTGCTGCTTTATTATTCTGTGTGCATTTGCTTTATTCATGTAATCGTGTTGCTTTATTATTCTGTGTGCATTTGCTTTATTCATGTAACCGTGCTGCTTTATTATTCTGTGTGCATTTGCTTTATTCATGTAACTGTGCTGCTTTATTATTCTGTGTGCATTTGCTTTATTCATGTAACTGTGCTGCTTTATTATTCTGTGTGCATTTGCTTTATTCATGTAACCGTGCTGCTTTATTATTCTGTGTGCATTTGCTTTATTCATGTAACCGTGTTGCTTTATTATTCTGGTGCATTTGCTTTATTCATGTAACTGCGCTGCTTTATTATTCTGTGTGCTCTTGCTTTATTCATGTAACTGTGCTGCTTTATTATTCTGTGTGGCGTTGCTTTATTCATGTAACTGTGCTGCTTTATTATTCTGTGTGCATTTGCTTTATTCATGTAACTGTGCTGCTTTATTATTCTGTGTGGCGTTGCTTTATTCATGTAACAGTGCTGCTTTATTATTTTCTGTGAATTTGCTTTATTCATGTAACTGTGCTGCTTTATTATTCTGTGTGGCGTTGCTTTATTCATGTAACCGTGCTGCTTTATTATTCTGTGTGCATTTGCTTTATTCATGTAACTGTGCTGCTTTATTATTCTGTGTGCATTTGCTTTATTCATGTAACTGTGCTGCTTTATTATTCTGTGTGCAATTGCTTTATTCATGTAATCGTGTTGCTTTATTATTCTGTGTGCATTTGCTTTATTCATGTAACCGTGCTGCTTTATTATTCTGTGTGCATTTGCTTTATTCATGTAACTGTGCTGCTTTATTATTCTGTGTGCATTTGCTTTATTCATGTAACCGTGCTGCTTTATTATTCTGTGTGCATTTGCTTTATTCATGTAACTGTGCTGCTTTATTATTCTGTAAGTATTTGCTTTATTCATGTAACTGTGCTGCTTTATTATTCTGTGTGGCGTTGCTTTATTCATGTAACAGTGCTGCTTTATTATTCTGTGTGCATTTGCTTTATTCATGTAACAGTGCTGCTTTATTATTCTGTGTTCGTTTGCTTTATTCATGTAACCGTGCTGCTTTATTATTCTGTGTGCATTTGCTTTATTCATGCAACTGTGCTGCTTTATTATTCTGTGTGCATTTGCTTTATTCATGTAACTGTGCTACGTTATTATTCTGTGTGGCGTTGCTTTATTCATGTAACCGTGCTGCTTTATTATTCTGTGTTGCATTGCTTTATTCATGTAACCGTGCTGCTTTATTATTCTGTGTGCATTTGCTTTATTCATGTAACCATGTTGCTTTGTTATTCTGTGTGCATTTGCTTTATTCATGTAACTGTGCTGCTTTATTATTCTGTGTGCATTTGCTTTATTCATGTAACCGTGCTGCTTTATTATTCTGTGTTCATTTGCTTTATTCATGTAACCGTGCTGCTTTATTATTCTGTGTGCATTTGCTTTATTCATGTAACTGTGCTGCTTTATTATTCTGTGTGCATTTGCTTTATTCATGTAACCATGCTGCTTTATTATTCTGTGTGCTCTTGCTTTATTCATGTAACTGTGCTGCTTTATTATTCTGTGTGCATTTGCTTTATTCATGTAACCGTGCTGCTTTATTATTCTGTGTGCATTTGCTTTATTCATGTAACCGTGCTGCTTTATTATTCTGTGTGCATTTGCTTTATTCATGTAACTGTGCTGCTTTATTATTCTGTGTGCATTTGCTTTATTCATGTAACCATGCTGCTTTATTATTCTGTGTGCATTTGCTTTATTCATGTAACTATGCTACTTTATTATTCTGTGTGCATTTGCTTTATTCATGTAACCGTGTTGCTTTATTATTTGGTGTGCATTTGCTTTATTCGTGTAACTGTGCTGCTTTATTATTATGTGTGCAGTTGCTTTATTCATGTAACCGTGCTGCTTTATTATTCTGTGTGCATTTGCTTTATTCATGTAACTGTTTTGCTTTATTATTCTGTGTGCAATTGCTTTATTCATGTAATCGTGTTGCTTTATTATTCTGTGTGCATTTGCTTTATTCATGTAACCGTGCTGCTTTATTATTCTGTGTGCATTTGCTTTATTCATGTAACTGTGCTGCTTTATTATTCTGTGTGCATTTGCTTTATTCATGTAACCGTGCTGCTTTATTATTCTGTGTGCATTTGCTTTATTCATGTAACTGTGCTGCTTTATTATTCTGTGTGGCGTTGCTTTATTCATGTAACCGTGCTGCTTTATTATTCTGTGTGCATTTGCTTTATTCATGTAACTGTGCTGCTTTATTATTCTGTGTGCATTTGCTTTATTCATGTAACCATGCTGCTTTATTATTCTGTGTGCATTTGCTTTATTCATGTAACTGTGCTGCTTTATTATTTTCTGTGAATTTGCTTTATTCATGTAACTGTGCTGCTTTATTATTCTGTGTGCATTTGCTTTATTCATGTAACCGTGCTGCTTTATTATTCTGTGTGCATTTGCTTTATTCATGTAACCGTGCTGCTTTATTATTCTGTGTGCATTTGCTTTATTCATGTAACTGTGCTGCTTTATTATTCTGTAAGTATTTGCTTTATTCATGTAACTGTGCTGCTTTATTATTCTGTGTGCATTTGCTTTATTCATGTAACCGTGCTGCTTTATTATTCTGTGTGCATTTGCTTTATTCATGTAACTGTGCTGCTTTATTATTCTGTGTGCATTTGCTTTATTCATGTAACTGTGCTGCTTTATTATTCTGTGTGGCGTTGCTTTATTCATGTAACAGTGCTGCTTTATTATTATGTGTGCGTTTGCCTTATTCATGTAACCGTGCTGCTTTATTATTCTGTGTGCATTTGCTTTATTCATGCAACTCTGCTGCTTTATGACTCTGTGTGCATTTGCTTTATTCATGTAACCGTGCTGCTTTATTATTCTGTGTGCATTTGCTTTATTCATGTAACTGTGCTGCTTTATTATTCTGTGTTCGTTTGCTTTATTCATGTAACCGTGCTGCTTTATTATTCTGTGTGCATTTGCTTTATTCATGTAACTGTGCTGCTTTATTATTCTGTGTGCATTTGCTTTATTCATGTAACTGTGCTGCTTTATTATTCTGTGTGCATTTGCTTTATTCATGTAACTGTGCTGCTTTATTATTCTGTGTGCATTTGCTTTATTCATGTAACCGTGCTGCTTTATTATTCTGTGTGCATTTGCTTTATTCATGTAACTGTGCTGCTTTATTATTCTGTGTGCATTTGCTTTATTCATGTAACTGTGCTGCTTTATTATTCTGTGTGCATTTGCTTTATTCATGTAACCGTGCTGCTTTATTATTCTGTGTGCATTTGCTTTATTCATGTAACTGTGCTGCTTTATTATTCTGTGTGCATTTGCTTTATTCATGTAACTGTGCTGCTTTATTATTCTGTGTGCATTTGCTTTATTCATGTAACCGTGCTGCTTTATTATTCTGTGTGCATTTGCTTTATTCATGTAACTGTGCTGCTTTATTATTCTGTGTGGCATTGCTTTATTCATGTAACCGTGCTGCTTTATTATTCTGTGTGCATTTGCTTTATTCATGTAACTGTGCTGCTTTATTATTCTGTGTGCATTTGCTTTATTCATGTAACCGTGCTGCTTTATTATTCTGTGTGCATTTGCTTTATTCATGTAACTGTGCTGCTTTATTATTCTGTGTGCATTTGCTTTATTCATGTAACTGTGCTGCTTTATTATTCTGTGTGCATTTGCTTTATTCATGTAACCGTGCTGCTTTATTATTCTGTGTGCTCTTGCTTTATTCATGTAACTGTGCTGCTTTATTATTCTGTGTGCATTTGCTTTATTCATGTAACCGTGCTGCTTTATTATTCTGTGTGCATTTGCTTTATTCATGTAACTGTGCTGCTTTATTATTCTGTGTGCATTTGCTTTATTCATGTAACCATGCTGCTTTATTATTCTGTGTGCATTTGCTTTATTCATGTAACTGTGCTGCTTTATTATTCTGTGTGCATTTGCTTTATTCATGTAACTGTGCTGCTTTATTATTCTGTGTGGCATTGCTTTATTCATGTAACCGTGCTGCTTTATTATTCTGTGTGCATTTGCTTTATTCATGTAACTGTGCTGCTTTATTATTCTGTGTGCATTTGCTTTATTCATGTAACTGTGCTGCTTTATTATTCTGTGTGCATTTGCTTTATTCATGTAACCATGTTGCTTTATTATTCTGTGTGCATTTGCTTTATTCATGTAACTGTGCTGCTTTATTATTCTGTGTGCATTTGCTTTATTCATGTAACTGTGCTGCTTTATTATTCTGTGTGCATTTGCTTTATTCATGTAACTGTGCTGCTTTATTATTCTGTGTGCATTTGCTTTATTCATGTAACTGTGCTGCTTTATTATTCTGTGTGCATTTGCTTTATTCATGTAACTGTGCTGCTTTATTATTCTGTGTGCATTTGCTTTATTCATGTAACTGTGCTGCTTTATTATTCTGTGTGCATTTGCTTTATTCATGTAACCGTGCTGCTTTATTATTCTGTGTGCATTTGCTTTATTCATGTAACCGTGCTGCTTTATTATTCTGTGTGCATTTGCTTTATTCATGTAACTGTGCTGCTTTATTATTCTGTGTGGCGTTGCTTTATTCATGTAACTGTGCTGCTTTATTATTCTGTGTGCATTTGCTTTATTCATGTAACTCTGCTGCTTTATTATTCTGTGTGCATTTGCTTTATTCATGTAACCGTGCTGCTTTATTATTCTGTGTGCATTTGCTTTATTCATGTAACTGTGCTGCTTTATTATTCTGTGTGCATTTGCTTTATTCATGTAACTGTGCTGCTTTATTATTCTGTGTGCATTTGCTTTATTCATGTAACCATGCTGCTTTATTATTCTGTGTGCATTTGCTTTATTCATGTAACTGTGCTGCTTTATTATTCTGTGTGCATTTGCTTTATTCATGTAACTGTGCTGCTTTATTATTCTGTGTGCATTTGCTTTATTCATGTAACTGTGCTGCTTTATTATTCTGTGTGCATTTGCTTTATTCATGTAACTGTGCTGCTTTATTATTCTGTGTGCATTTGCTTTATTCATGTAACTGTGCTGCTTTATTATTCTGTGTGCATTTGCTTTATTCATGTAACTGTGCTGCTTTATTATTCTGTGTGCATTTGCTTTATTCATGTAACCGTGCTGCTTTATTATTCTGTGTGCATTTGCTTTATTCATGTAACCGTGCTGCTTTATTATTCTGTGTGCATTTGCTTTATTCATGTAACTGTGCTGCTTTATTATTCTGTGTGCATTTGCTTTATTCATGTAACTGTGCTGCTTTATTATTCTGTGTGCATTTGCTTTATTCATGTAACTGTGCTGCTTTATTATTCTGTGTGCATTTGCTTTATTCATGTAACTGTGCTGCTTTATTATTCTGTGTGCATTTGCTTTATTCATGTAACTGTGCTGCTTTATTATTCTGTGTGCGTTTGCTTTATTCATGTAACTGTGCTGCTTTATTATTCTGTGTGCATTTGCTTTATTCATGTAACCATGCTGCTTTATTATTCTGTGTGCATTTGCTTTATTCATGTAACTGTGCTGCTTTATTATTCTGTGTGGCATTGCTTTATTCATGTAACCATGTTGCTTTATTATTCTGTGTGCATTTGCTTTATTCATGTAATTGTGCTGCTTAATTCTGTGTGCATTTGCTTTATTCATGTAACCGTGCTGCTTTATTATTCTGTGTGCATTTGCTTTATTCATGTAACTGTGCTGCTTTATTATTCTGTGTGCATTTGCTTTATTCATGTAACTGTGCTGCTTTATTATTCTGTGTGCATTTGCTTTATTCATGTAACCGTGCTGCTTTATTATTCTGTGTGCATTTGCTTTATTCATGTAACTGTGCTGCTTTATTATTCTGTGTGCATTTGCTTTATTCATGTAACTGTGCTGCTTTATTATTCTGTGTGCATTTGCTTTATTCATGTAACTGTGCTGCTTTATTATTCTGTGTGCATTTGCTTTATTCATGTAACCATGCTGCTTTATTATTCTGTGTGCATTTGCTTTATTCATGTAACTGTGCTGCTTTATTATTCTGTGTGCATTTGCTTTATTCATGTAACCGTGCTGCTTTATTATTCTGTGTGCATTTGCTTTATTCATGTAACCGTGCTGCTTTATTATTCTGTGTGCATTTGCTTTATTCATGTAACTGTGCTGCTTTATTATTCTGTGTGCATTTGCTTTATTCATGTAACTGTGCTGCTTTATTATTCTGTGTGCATTTGCTTTATTCATGTAACTGTGCTGCTTTATTATTCTGTGTGCTCTTGCTTTATTCATGTAACTGTGCTGCTTTATTATTCTGTGTGCATTTGCCTTATTCATGTAACCATGTTGCTTTGTTATTCTGTGTGCATTTGTTTTATTCATGTAACTGTGCTGCTTTATTATTCTGTGTGCAGTTGCTTTATTCATGTAACTGTGCTGCTTTATTATTCTGTGTGCATTTGCTTTATTCATGTAACCGTGCTGCTTTATTATTCTGTGTGCATTTGCTTTATTCATGTAACCGTGCTGCTTTATTATTCTGTGTGCATTTGCTTTATTCATGTAACTGTGCTGCTTTATTATTCTGTGTGCATTTGCTTTATTCATGTAACTGTGCTGCTTTATTATTCTGTGTGCATTTGCTTTATTCATGTAACTGTGCTGCTTAATTCTGTGTGCATTTGCTTTATTCATGTAACTGTGCTGCTTTGTTATTCTGTGTGCATTTGCTTTATTCATGTAACTGTGCTGCTTTATTATTCTGTGTGCATTTGCTTTATTCATGTAACTGTGCTGCTTTATTATTCTGTGTGCATTTGCTTTATTCATGTAACCATGCTGCTTTATTATTCTGTGTGCATTTGCTTTATTCATGTAACCATGCTGCTTTATTATTCTGTGTGCATTTGCTTTATTCATGTAACTGTGCTGCTTTATTATTCTGTGTGCATTTGCTTTATTCATGTAACTGTGCTGCTTTATTATTCTGTGTGGCATTGCTTTATTCATGTAACCGTGCTGCTTTATTATTCTGTGTGCATTTGCTTTATTCATGTAACCATGTTGCTTTGTTATTCTGTGTGCATTTGCTTTATTCATGTTACTGTGCTGCTTTATTATTCTGTGTGCATTTGCTTTATTCATGTAACTGTGCTTCTTTATTATTCTGTGTGCATTTGCTTTATTCATGTAACTGTGCTGCTTTATTATTCTGTGTGCATTTGCTTTATTCATGTAACTGTGCTGCTTTATTATTCTGTGTGCTCTTGCTTTATTCATGTAACTGTGCTGCTTTATTATTCTGTGTGCATTTGCTTTATTCATGTAACCGTGCTGCTTTATTATTCTGTGTGCATTTGCTTTATTCATGTAACCATGCTGCTTTATTATTCTGTGTGCATTTGCTTTATTCATGTAACTGTGCTGCTTTATTATTCTGTGTGCATTTGCTTTATTCATGTAACTGTGCTGCTTTATTATTCTGTGTGCATTTGCTTTATTCATGTAACTGTGCTGCTTTATTATTCTGTGTGCATTTGCTTTATTCATGTAACCGTGCTGCTTTATTATTCTGTGTGCATTTGCTTTATTCATGTAACTGTGCTGCTTTATTATTCTGTGTGCATTTGCTTTATTCATGTAACCGTGCTGCTTTATTATTCTGTGTGCATTTGCTTTATTCATGTAACCATGCTGCTTTATTATTCTGTGTGCATTTGCTTTATTCATGTAACTGTGCTGCTTTATTATTCTGTGTGCATTTGCTTTATTCATGTAACCGTGCTGCTTTATTATTCTGTGTGCATTTGCTTTATTCATGTAACTGTGCTGCTTTATTATTCTGTGTGCATTTGCTTTATTCATGTAACCATGCTACTTTATTATTCTGTGTGCATTTGCTTTATTCATGTAACTGTGCTGCTTTATTATTCTGTGTGCATTTGCTTTATTCATGTAAGTGTGCTGCTTTATTATTCTGTGTGCATTTGCTTTATTCATGTAACCGTGTTCCTTTATTATTCTGTGTGCATTTGCTTTATTCATGTAACTGTAATGCTTTATTATTCTGTGTGCATTTGCTTTATTCATGTAACTGTGCTGCTTTATTATTCTGTGTGCATTTGCTTTATTCATGTAACCGTGCTGCTTTATTATTCTGTGTGCATTTGCTTTATTCATGTAACTGTGCTGCTTTATTATTCTGTGTGCATTTGCTTTATTAATGTAACCGTATTGCTTTATTATTCTGTCTGCATTTGCTTTATTCATGTAACTGTAATGCTTTATTATTCTGAGTGCATTTGCTTTATTCATGTAACTGTGCTGCTTTATTATTCTGTGTGCATTTGCTTTATTCATGTAACTGTGCTGCTTTATTATTCTGTGTGCATTTGCTTTATTCATGTAACTGTGCTGCTTTATTATTCTGTGTGCGTTTGCTTTATTCATGTAACCGTAATGCTTTATTATTCTGTGTGCATTTGCTTTATTCATGTAACTGTGCTGCTTTATTATTCTGTGTGCATTTGCTTTATTCATGTAACTGTGCTGCTTTATTATTCTGTGTGCATTTGCTTTATTCATGTAACCGTGCTGCTTTATTATTCTGTGTGCATTTGCTTTATTCATGTAACTGTGCTGCTTTATTATTCTGTGTGGCGTTGCTTTATTCATGTAACTGTGCTGCTTTATTATTCTGTGTGCGTTTGCTTTATTCATGTAACCGTAATGCTTTATTATTCTGTGTGCATTTGCTTTATTCATGTAACTGTGCTGCTTTATTATTCTGTGTGGCGTTGCTTTATTCATGTAACTGTGCTGCTTTATTATTCTGTGTGCATTTGCTTTATTCATGTAACCGTAAAGCTTTATTATTCTGTGCATTTGCTTTATTCATGTAACTGTGCTGCTTTATTATTCTGTGTGGCGTTGCTTTATTCATGTAACTGTGCTGCTTTATTATTCTGTGTGCGTTTGCTTTATTCATGTAACCGTAAAGCTTTATTATTCTGTGTGACGTTGCTTTATTCATGTAACTGTGCTGCTTTATTATTCTGTGTGGCGTTGGTTTATTCATGTAACTGTGGTGTGTGTGAGGGCTTGCTCTGTGCTGGATTTAAGTTTTTCCAAGCTGTGGGACAGACGAGAAGTGAAGCCTGAAGCAGTTGAGAACTGGAGAGCAGCAGAGAATTTATTGCTGCATTTATTTCCAGACAACAGAGAATTGGAGCTCTGAGCAGCAGAGCATTTATTTCCAGTAGAGAATTGGAGCTCTGAGCAGCGGAACATTTATTTCCAGGTAAAGCACTTTAGGTGTTCCAGGTAAAGCGTGTGTGTGTTGGGATTTTTAATACCCAGATGTTCCAGGTAAAGTGTGTGTGTGAGCAGCGGAGCATTTATTTCCAGGTAAAGCACTTTAGGTGTTGGTGTTCCAGCCTATTTTTTAAATTTTAATATCTTGGCTAGTCTCCCTTAACCAGCACTGGGACTTGTTGGTGGATCCGACTCTATTTATTATGGTTTTCCAAGCTTTTTCTGAGGTGTTCTCAGCTTTTTAAAAGGTTACTATGGCTACAGGAAGCAGATGCAAGGAATGAAGTGTAGTGTGTGACATGCAAGTAAGTATCGGATACAATGTGTCTATAGAAGTGTAAGCTGCAGATGTGGATATAGTATCAGAATGAAAGTGAAACTAAGTGGTGAAGATGAAAAATAAAAGACTGGCAGGAGGACAAAGCATGTGTTGGTGCATTGCTTTTAATAATCTGGGAAGTGCAGAGACAGTGTGCGACTGCATCAACCTTTGGAGATCTCTCCTAGACTATCTCCGGCCTGGAAGTGCAGCAGCAATGTATGCAGGAAAAAGAGGAGAAAACTAGAAGGCTTGAACGTAGTGTTTGACACTGGGATACACACTATGATTGCTGAGAAGAGGGCTTACAACTGTAAACATTGAGACTGGGGTAGTCTATGGTAGTCTACCAAGTACAGTATTCCCCTAAAGGGCACTCTCAGAATGTATGAACTGTCATATATGACTGTGCTATTGCTATAGTGAAAATAATTTCAAAATAGGTAAGTGGCAGGTGCAGAGTCATATAGCTTCATATGAGGGCAAACATTAGGTACCTTTTTTTGTGGATGGTCCAGGTAAAGCACTTTAGGTGTGTGTGAAATGCCACAGATAGATCTGCCTGGTGGTTAGGGTTACTCAGGCTCAAACCTTGGGTACAAGGAGCAAGAGCCTGAGATCTCTACTCATACCAGCATCACTTTTGGTTGAAGGAGTTATATCTCTCAACTGTACAAATGTTCACATAATATCTGGCTCATACTTTTGGTTTGTTATTCCTAAAATTTGGATCGTGCAGTGGTAGTGTTGTTGCCTCACAGCAACAGGTTCTCATGTTCAATTCTCGGCTAAAGTGCCTTCTCTGTGGAGTCTGCATGTCCTCTCTGTGTTTGTGTGGATTTCCTCTAGGTGCTCCGACTTCCTCCCACAATACAAAGATATGCATCTGAAGCATTTTTCCCCAGGCCTCTGCTGAAAATTAGTTTTGTTCTAAGTCAGACTTTCCCAGTAAACAAATGTTAAAAACCATACATTTTATTTTATTCTGTCAAATCAGTGAGAACTGAATTCACTAAATAATGATAACCATTTAAGTCTGTCTTCCTATGTTTTAGGAAACACATGGTAACACATTTTATTCTAGCAACTTTCTAAGATTATACAAGCAATGTTTAAAATGTGTCCCTAGTTTTGGGCCTTTGTCCCTCCCCCCCCCAATAAATTTTGGCTTTTTCTTAATTTCTTGTGCTGCACAGTTCTTCAGGGAAAAATAAGTTTAGTGCTGCTTATGCAAAGTCTACCTGCATTGTTAGTAGCACAACAGATAGTATACTTGCTTTTGCTGCAGAAGGTTGTGGGTTCTAGTCCCACAGTCTGTAGATGGATTGCTGATACTGTACTGTGTTATACTTTTAAAGGGGTGGACGCTGCAGTCCTGAGAATGTGCTCCTTTGGCAATGATACCTATTAACTATGGACCTGTTATTAGTTTGCCATCCATTACCTATTGAAATATTACTAGCTTATCATTTTTTTTTACTGTAACATAGGCATTTATTATTCAAGGGCAACAAACACTTTACTTGTAGATGAAACAATGAAATATAAAGTTGTTTTCTAGCAGCAACCTGGTTACAGATTTCTTTAACATGGAATTTAGATGAGTTTTACTTCTGCAGAGATTGTGCATATTTACTGATACTGGTGGATTGTAGAAGTCTGAGTAGACTTTTATGATGGAAATGTTCTGAATTGGGCAGTTTTGTTATTATTGGTTCTTGCATTTTGTTTCATTGCTTACTAGAAAAATGTTTAAAAAATAAATTAAAAATGCACTCTAACAAGTGTGCTGTATTATACAAGGAATATAATTTAATAAAGTCAGGAAGGTGTATCAAAGAACGCATGTATGTTTCTTGTTTCATGTGCAAGGGGTCTAATGACTTGAAAACAGCCCAAAGGTAATTTTTATCCGCCACTGGCCAGATGCATTTTTCTTTGGATGTGGATTTCAATGCTGTTTCAATGAATGTGAGTTTCAAGGGCAGAGAAGTTTTAATGCTAAGTCTATTTTCATTGTGAGACTGTATTGCTTTGTTTATCAGATGTCTATTACTGTTTGTGCTATAAAATGTAAAATAAAATCCAAATTAACATTGTAGAAGTAAAGCAGTATGCACATTAGTGTTTATGGTAAATGGGGTGAAATAGCCAGTTAATGGGACATTGGAATGGCTGCAGGGGGACTCTGGGACCATATTTTGGTTGTCTGTTCTTCAGTTTGCATTTGAAAGTTGGTATTCCACAATTCCATTGTAGTGGGCACAGTTACATAATTGTGTATGCAAATTTTATGTTAATCAGCATACAGATTTGTACCTATTTTCATGGGCCTTTGTCCAGATTTTTGATGTTTCCAGGTTGAGACTTATGAGCCAGACCAATGGCTGGTGTCTTAGTCATGGTCTCAAACTAAATGCAAAGAAATGCATCATCATTCCCTTTAGTGAAAACAATGTCCCTTCACACTATCAAATTAACAACAATACCCTATGTACCTATGAAGTGGGTAGACTGCGACCTTAACTTTGACAACCATGTGTATACTGTAGTAAGGAAGGCCTTCTATGTAGCACACTTGATTAGCAAAGCCATCGCCTCTACAGCAAAGGAGGTTATAACCCCTCTATACTAGTCATTAATCAGGCCCATAATTGAGTATAACACCCCTTTGGGATCTACTACACAAAGCACCTGCAGCAACTGGAGAGATATCAGAGGTGTCTAACAAAGAAGATCAAGGGACTATAGCACATGCCTTACACAGACTGACTAAAGTCCTTGTCACTATACTCAGTATCATATACTCTTTTTAGAGAAGAGTTATGCCTGGCTTACAGAGCAATCTCTGACCCAAACCTAAAGAATTTGCTGCACATCCATTCCAGGGACCTAAATATGGCCTGCGACTTGAACAGGACATACTGGAGGGACAGATTTGTCTCCCAGTAACTGCAGAGTCTTTGGAATAGGCTGCCATTTCATGTGAAGCAGAGCATCTCTATCACATTGTTCAAAAGGAACCTGTACAAGTGAATGGGGCACTGTAAATTCATACTGGGGATAGCACCCACAACCCTCCTGGACATAGGCAGTTATTACTAAATATAATCCTGGGTATTGACGACAGTATCTATGGTATTACATTGGGAAGAAACAGCTAGGCTTGAAATGACCTTTGGGTCGATAGCCAAGTAACCTCCTATGATCCTATGATAACCCCTATCCACTGTTTTGGTTACATTTTCAAAGATATTAATGAGATTAAAGAAACAGGAACTTTCTTTAACAAAGCCAACTTGATGAGGGTCCAGTGTTAAGAGATTTTCAATGTTCAGATTAATGAGATCTGAGATAATGCATGCCATAGCTTTAAAGATGAAGCTAGTGAGAGTAATGTCTCTACATTTATCAGAGTCCATGGTTGGACCACCCTTGTGTAATGGTATTATGATGGCTGTTTTCCAGGCTTCAGGAATGTAACCAGTGAAGTGGCTCAAATTAAAGCAGTCAAGTAGGAGTTCAGAAAGGTGATGATTGGCAGTGATAATCAGGCAACCTGACATGCTATCAGGGCCCATGGATGAAGTATTCTTAGTTTTTGAGTGGGCTAAGAGTACTTGCTCCATTGTAATTAACGGGGGTAGGTGAGATTGTGGAACCTGTGGAATAGTTATAACAATGGGTGGAATATATTATGCACTAAATTTGTTAGCTAGAACATTAGCTATTTCCTCTAGGTCAGAGAATGTTGTACTATTGTGGAATAGTCCTGAATATTGTTAGGTGTTAATTCTTAACTTCTAGACATAGTTAATTTCTAGTTATTTTTGGTTTTAGTGGCAATTTTAAATTCATACTCAGTTTTGAACTTCCTAATGGTTCACTTAAGCTCTTTGTTAGTTTGCTTAAGTGTGTTCTTAAGTTAGGTGGAATGAGACCTTTTATAAGCATTAAGCAGTTTGTTTCTCATGTTATAAAATATATTTATATGGGTGGTCCCCCACAGGGGGTTGTTTTTAAATTTCTCATTATATTTAGTGGGAATAGAGACTACCTTATCAATACAACTGTTGAAGATGGAATAGAAGTCAGAGGCATAGGTAGCAGCTTTAATAATGGGATCCTTCAGATGAGGATTACAGCAGAAGCTACAAAGGTCATCAAGGAAATGAAGAAGGTTTGCTTTTGAGAAATTCCTAAATACAGATCTATTTAAAGGGAAGTATCATCCATTTTAATGGAAAAGGTCAATAAATTATGGTCTAATTTAATAAGGCATGATACTGATGGTGATGTGCAAAAGTGGCCATATTTGTGGACTAGATCAAGGATACTGGAGTCCCTAATAGGATGCTTAACTATTTGTGAAAGAGAGTCAGCATTTATAACATCAAGAAAGTGTTAGGCATGTTGACTTTTGGTAGTATAGGTCAGCCACTTTACTTATAGTTAGTTGAAGTCCCCAGCAGAAGAGTCTTGAGTTTAATGGAAATTTTGGCTAATGTGTTAAGATAACTGTCATGCTCAGAAGAGAACATAGGTGTTCTACAGCTTGATATGAAGTGGTAATTAGTCTCATTTACAGTGATTTGAATTTCTAGGAGTTCAAATGTGGCATCCCAAGGAATCTGTCATGAGGTGATGATATCCTTGACAAACACTGATGCTTCCACACAATTCCCAGTAGGTCTGAATATATGACTGGTGTTATACCCAAAAATAGAGGGAGTGCTATCTTGCTTTGATACCATGTTTCTGTAACTACACATTTATGGATGTTGTCAAGTAATAGGAGATCCTCAAGTTCAGGCATTTTTGTTAAAACTCCTGACATTGCGTAGAGCCACATTAAAGTGTTCTAAATTAGAACTTACTAGATTGGAATATCCATCAGAGGGATTCTGCCTAAAAGGCACTATGGGGGCTGCAAAAGCAGAATGTGAAATCCTTGGTAAGAGAGTTGCAGACCATCCCTGGCAAAGCAGGAAGGCTTGTCAGCCATCTTAACCCAAGTTAACACATACTTGATTTTCCCCCTGGAATGACACTAACTACATAACTAATTATTAAAGCCATGTCAGCACACTGGGAAGGAAACTTGGGGCTAGAAAAAAATCTCTGGACTGCTCATCCTGATGCAAGCTGCCATTGTAGTGAAAGAGGATATCTGATTGTTCCATGATCAGAGACAAACCCTGATATGCCTTTCAGCTCACATTTGCAGAGTGGGCAAACTAGATTACTTGGTCACGAGAAAGTACCACTACTCCCCAAAGAAAGCATACTGAGGAGAGAGAGAGGGTGAGGACCAAAAAACACACAGAGAATGCAGTTATGTGCTTAACACTACATACACACATACAAACAATGCATGCACACTTACAGGCAATCTGGAGACTTATTAGTCCACCTAAGGCATATCTTTGGGATGTAGCAGGAAACCACAGCACCTTGCAAAAACCCATGTGGACTCAGAGAGGACATTCAGACTCCAGAAAGAAGGCATACCAGCCAGAAGCTGAACTGGAGAACCAAGATGTGCGAGGCAAGAATGTCAGTTTCTGTATCACTGTGCCAACCAGTAATGTTTATTCAACTCAAAAGTCCATGATTTATACAATGCATTTGCACTCCAAATCCGCCAGATTTACACCCTCTTTAGCATTCTCCCTCTTTAATATAAGATAATCGGTTCTGAGACTCTCAATGTTTTTAAGAGCTATCACGCATCCTTCTCTTGGATAGAATTCCTGGAATAATGCAACCCAATTTTAGCATTTCCTAGCATTTTGCCTTATTCACATATTATTGTTCTATTTTTTTCCTGAGGAGTGTTATTGGTATAAAGGTCTGTTAACAACAAACTCATATGTGCATCCTCTAACACTGGTAAATTTGAGATGATCTCCATACAGTAAGCTGCCTGATTATTACACTTCATCTGACTTCATGAAAATGTGATTATTTTATTGTAGATATGCTAGTTCTATTGGAACTAAACAAAAGTATGAAAACAAATGCAGAACTCTGGAATTTATTTCACACTATGAAATGTGTGTGGGTGCAACTCTTAGTTTGTTACATGAACTCTCTCCTAAAAGCTCTCCTCACCTTAGAGAATGCAGACATCTGTGCAGTCACTGAGACATGGTTTAAAGCCACAGAGAGCACACTGGCAGTGCAAGGCAATAATGCCTTCTACTACACAGACAGGATTAAAGGTGAGCGTGTCTCCATTTATATAAAAAAATAAATATACCTCAAGGCTGGTCAAACAGGGGGATACACCGGAGCTTCTCCAAGTTCAAATCACGATATGTAAAATCCTATAGCACTTTCTTAGAAACTATATGCCCTCCCTCGATGACCCAAGAAACCCATAACATGTATTTAGGATCACTGAAAACACTCATCATCCAACCCAATACCATATTCATGGGTGACATTAATTACACATCTATTAACTGGAAATCATAAATGTGCAGACACAGAAATTCCTGTTTTTTGTAAATACAAAGTCCCTGGACCAGATTGCCAATACATTGACCAGGGGCACAAACATTCTGGATCTGGCCATCACTGATATGGGAAAGTGGCACATATTCCCTAATGTAATGTCCTCTCTGGTAAGGTCAGACTACAAAACGTTCTCCCCTCAGGTAAAAATAAAACTTGGAATCCCAGCAAACCCTGGACTGTTCAGGAAATAATCTAAGGCTAATTTCCTACTATTAAGTGATAATCTGGCAAATGTTCAAGCCACCATAAACCCTGAGAACACTGCTGCCTATGAGGAAACTCTTCAGAGAATCCCTATACAAGTATGTTAATAGATAATAGATGCACAGAGGCAGCTGTACCCACAAGGAATAAGTACAAAACTAACTCAAAAAACAAGTCACCCTGGTGGAATCACAACATCAACAGGATCTATAACAGAAGGAAGAAATATTGGCAAAAATTGGGAGATGTAGCACCCAGCAGGATAAAAGCACCCTAAAACTAAACAAACAACTCACATGAAAAATACAAAGTCTACAAAAGCTACATTTGAGGTAAATTTGACCTTCCAGGTCAACGACAACCACAATGCATTCTTTTCCTGTGTCTGCAACCTCAAAGGCAATACACAATTGTGTGCAAAGCACATTGTAAATAGAGCCTTCTATACTAAGCTAGAAGATATAGCAAACCTACTGGCAGACAAATTCACCTCTAACTTTACTCCTCTCTTCCCCTCAACCTCCCCTCAGGAAATACCATCTACTATAACTTCCCCTACTATCATTAGGAACAGGTCCTCAATGCTCTCTCTAAGGCCAAGAACACTGCATTGATGGACCCAGACAATATCCCTGGATGATGTCTAAATAGTATGAAACATGACCTATCAGGCCAGCTGGAATTTCTATTTAACCATAGCTTCCAAACAGGCTTTGTGCCTAATAAATGGAGAACAATAGCAGTCAGCCTTATGCACAAAGGTTGGCCATCTACAGACCCATAAGTCTTACTAGACTCATGCAAAGCCATGGAAAGTACTATCATGAAAATGACCAATAATGATGGAGGAAACCTCCAGACTGGACCCAACCTAATTTGGTTTTGTCAAGGGCAGGTTATGCCTCCTCATTCTGGTGGACTTCGTTGAAAAGGTCATCAAAGTAATGAATGAGGGCAAAATGTTTTATACTGCCTACCCTCACCTGGTCAATATATTCAACACAATACCCCTCTCAGGTATTGTTGACAGACTCAAGAGGTTAGGTATAAAACCTTAAGTCAGCAGGTAAATAGCCAGCTGGCTCACAGACAGGACCCAGCAAATTAGAATTTGGGATTGCACCTCTACAAAGAGGTCCGTCATAAGTGGAGTCCCTAAGGGATTGGTCCTGGGACCGCTTCTCTTTCACATTTACTTCACTGAAGTCAAGGCCAAAATTAAGGGCCTCTGGATGACCACATTTGCAGATGACTGCAAATTAGAAGCAGTCATAAAATCCTCCACCAACACTAGTGTTCTCCAGGAAGGGCTGACAGACAAATAACTTGTTTTCAGAGTCATGGACTAAAACTAAATGCCAAGAAATACACAATAATATCCTTTGGGAAGTCATCCACCCCTGGTAACTACCATATTGACAACACACTCCTATAGGAGTTGACCCAGTAGTCACGGACTTAGGGACACACACAGACAATAATCAAGCCTTGGATCATCACATGCATACAGTAGTGAGGAAATCATTCTATACTGTGCAACTTAAAAACAAAGATATGGCATCTAGGGCCATGAAAATCATTGTTCCACTGTATTTGGCATTCATCAGACCTATCACTGAGTACAATAACCAATTTTGTATGTATTTAACCTGACACATCCAGCAACTGGAACATCCACAGAGGTTCCTCACTAAAATAATACAGGACGTAAGTGACATGTCCTGTGCTAGCCACCTCAAAGCCCAACTCCTTTAGGGGCATGGAATTTTATTTTGAGCAGGAACAACAATCCCAAGGGATGAATGGTGGGAGTTTAGCAGCCTATGAGGCCAACTACAAACCTTTAAGGAGATCTGAAAGAATTGAAAATAAGAATAGACAGAGGAATGTTTTTACCCCAGGCCCATACCCTGAGAGGGAGAAGAGGCAGAGGGAGATGTTTCAGGAATGGCCACAACAACTGATGCAACAGGAAATACCTCAGCTGATAATATTGCAGTGGCCTATGATGAGGAATTATTAACATATCAAGGTTTTAATATTTTTAATTACACTGATTTAGATATAAACAAAACATATTTTGATCTTTTAAAGCAAAGTTTTAAATTTGTACCTTCATTTCAAGTGGGGGTGGTAGATGTTTTAACAGAATTTAGACTTTATACTAAGAAATTGAACCTTCCTTCAGTTATTTTTAAGAACCAATTGAATCAGGATGTGTCTAATTCAAGTGAATTGTTTAAGAAGAAAAGTTATTTTAATCCCCTTCACCCTTTTTTGTCAGCTTTTGAAAAAGCTTGTTCCTCTGATATATATTATAGTCTTAATAGAAAAGGAAATATATTTTTTAACATAACAAAGGAGGAGTCTAAATTACTGAATGAACTCAGAGGTAATGAAACCATTAGAATTATGAAACATGATATGGATTGGGGTGGTAGTATTTGATAAAATTGATTATATTAGTCAATTATTTGAGATTTTTTATGATAACAGAGAAATATCAGGAAGCATCCAGAAACGAAATATTTTTGGTTCATAGGAAAATTCAGCTTTTTTTGGAGGATGCACTTTTACAGGGTGCTATTTCAGCGTAAGTTTTTGATTTTTTTAAAGAGTGCACATCCACTTATTCCTGTTGCATTTGGGATCCCGAAAGTTCATAAAAACATAAACCATTCCCCATTTAGGGTTATTATTTCAGCACATAATGGTCCCACCTATTCCCTTGGAGTTTTTATTGATAGACTCCTTAAAAATTCAACTAGATCTATGCATTATTTATTAAAAGATTCTTGGGATTTTTTATCAAAACTTAATAAGGATTGGTACAGTGAGGAATGTTGTTTTTCAACTGTTGATGTAGTAGATTTGCTTACATCTATTCCCCATCAGGAAGGGTTAAATTTATTTTATGAGGCAATAAGGAGTTTGACATGTTTGAATGATGCAATGATTAATTTTGGTATGAGTGTAATGGAATTAAATCTAGACAATAATTATTTTATTTTTGAAGGTGTTTATTATAAACAAATCAAAGGTGTGGCGATGGGTGCCAGTCATGCACCCATCTATGCCAATTTGGTATTCTATGCCTGAGAATTGAAGTATGTTTTTAATACAGAGTTTTCAAAACAATGGGTTTCATATTTTTGTTTTTTGGATGATATCTTTGTTTTATGGAGGGCGAAAATGGAGCAACTAGGTCAGTTTGTACAATATTTAAATAATGTCAGACCATACTTCAGATTTACCTCCACCCTTTCAGATGATAGCATTGATTATCTTGTGTCTAAGGTGTTTAGGAAGGATACATTTTTTAATAGTTACTTACATTTTCAAAGTAACCACCCTGGATTTACTAAAATGAATATTCTTAAAGGGCAGCTTGTTAAGGGAGCCAGCATGTGCTCTAACTTTGATAATTTTAAAGAAGTTAGTAAAATTATGAATATGTTTTTACAGAGAGGATATCCTAAACTTTTGATATGTGACCTATGTGATGAGGTGACATCAGGATGGGTGGTAAAGTACAAACCACTTTTAGGTGACAAAGCTTTTTTGAATAATTTTAATAGTGTGGTAAAAAAACAAAATTGTAGCAGGAGTATGGTAATTCCATTTAGATCTTGAGCAAGTGAAATTAAAGATATCATTATCAGGAACTGGGTTATTTTTAAAGGAAACCCAGAATGATGGAGGTCGTAGGTTATGAACCATATTTTGCTTACAAATCCAGTAAGAATTGTAAATAACTTTTTGAACATGGTAAGACTGAAATTTTCCCTTTTTGAGGGGACAACTCGATGTGGAACATGTAAGCAATGTTCCTATATATTGCAAGGGCAAAGTTTAACACTTCACAGTATAACTTTTCTGTTAAGTTAAAGAATGGTAATTGCAATACTAAGGTTATAGTTTATATAGAAGTTTGCAACAAATGTGGCTATTATTATGTTGGCAAACCTGAGAGGCAATTAAAGGAGGAATCTATGAACATCTTTATGCTATTTTAAATCAAATGCCAATAATTCGTTGTTTAAATATACTTTGGTATGCCAGGTTTATGAAGTTCAGTTTTGGTATTTTGGAAGTGGCTTCCTACAACCAAAGGGGTGGATGGTGGGAACAGGAGTTAGAAATTAAAGAGTTACAGTGGCAAATTAAGTTAAATGTTATTAACTCTCCTGGGATTAATAAGAATCTTTCCATTCTCCTTATTTTATAGAAGAGAGCATTAGATCTGTAAAAGAGATGTTAACACTAGTGGGTTTGAGATGTATAAAAACATAGTATTTTTAATAACTGGAATAGGTTAGAATGTAGTTTACACAAATAATAAAAATTTGGAGGGGGGGTAATATAGGGTAGGCAACATTGTTAAATTAAAAGTGACTTTTACTGTATTTATATTTAGATTGGGATTTGTTATAATGTATGATGTATGTTTTGTAAGCCGTGTTCTTAGGAAATGTTTCTTTAAGATAATTGATATTGAACTGTTGAATTGGTGTGATTGGAGTATAAAAGGTTATGTTTTGAAAGGTTTTATACATTCTGAAGAAATTTTATTTTGTAAGGACGAAAGCACTTGACATTTGATGTTTTACAAATGTGTCTGATGTCTGATGTTTAACAAATTTAGCTTTATCAGTGGCTTTTTCCATTTATTATTTACAACTTCACATTAATTTCATGCCTGCTTGGAGGTGAGTTGGTGGCTTTGTTTTGGTTACTACCCCTGTATTTTGTTACCTACAGGCTGTTGAGGGGAGATCTATGCATGGCATACAAGGGATTGTCAGACCCCACTCTGATAGACCTCCTGTATACAGTATCTGCAAAACAAACCAGAATTACCCATTCCAAAGGCTTAAACCTTGCCTATGATATAAATAGGACCTGCTGAAGAGACAGGTATGTATCCCTGAGACTACACTTTCTCTGAAACAGGCTCCCCATCCATGTGAATCAGAAGTCTTCCCTAACACAATTCAAGTGTAACTTGGACAATTGGATTGGGAATAGGAAATTCAGCCCTGGTTTGGCACCTATGTCTCTACTGGACACAGGCAGCCTGTAAATGATTCATCTTCCAGGCCCTGCTTGTAAATGTTTCATCTCCCAAGTCCATCCTTACATATATCAAGGGTACCAGAACTTGTCAGAGATTTGAGATGAATGGCTAGGATTGAAAAGGCCCTAGTGGTCATTAGTCTAGTACACACCTATAAACCTATGAAAATCAAAACATTTCCACTGAGGTAGTTTCTTACATGATGAAATGTAAGCCAAGTAAATGTCACAATTTAGTCCACCAGTGTTGTAAGAAAGAAGTAAGTGATGCCAGTGACCTGGATTATAGAATGAACCTGAATGAAAAAAAAATGTCTGGCCAAAAAAGAAAAGTACCTGAAAGGTTATTTCCCTCTCTCAGGAATGATGCTATGCAGTCATATTCTGCTGACAGCACTTATGTTAACAATACAGCACTGTCTTTTTATACTATAGCAACTGAAGTTATTAATTTATGCCACCTCTTTGGGTATCCTTTCTTGTCACACATTTGCAGAATTGACAGTAACAGAAGTACTGAAGGAGAAAAATGTAGTCAATGGTTACGCCATTTTAGGTATGGTATGTTATGGAAATGGCCAAAAAGTATCCCTTAGGCTGGTTTAATACTGTTGGTGCATTCATTCAGTCATCAATAACTTGAATCTGTTGTGTCAATGTTATCACTGATGGTGAATTCATTCACTGCCCAATATCACTTGCATTTGCTGCAAAAAATGTCACTGATCTGAATGAAGTCTTAATCAGGGAAATGGAGTAAACTAGAACTAATCAACAACTGGTTATGTTCTACTTTTCCTATCTGATTTCCACTATTAATCCAATCCTGTCTCATGTAGCCTCCTCACTGTACCCACCCCACTGATCACCCCTACTAATCCATTTCAACACTTGCCTAGATTATCTCTTTACCAACAGACCTACCAATTGTCCAGGGAGCAGAGTTGTATGGCTTCTCTACATAAGAACCACAAAACAGACCTTGCTGTGTGTTTGGTAAAGGTAGGTCAGTGGGCTCAGAGTCTTCATTCTGTAGCACCAATCGTCATTCACAAACACAGAGATCCACAGTGTACAAAAATTCTACATGCATGCATGCATTGAATACTTCTCTGTGTCACTCATAAGGTCTCTGCACACCACACCTCCTGTTAAGTGTACTACTGCTCTTACACAAGCTTCAATAGTTGTCCCCATGATAGGAGAGCTGGCCCACAATCACTTCATTATATTCCTTGCACATGGCCCTTCCAGAGGCTTGAGTTTGCTCTTGAACCTCAGTCTCCAGTAAAGCATACAGGAAACATGAGTTTGCACTACTAGGCTGGCAAAGGCTACAACTAATCAAAATTGCGTGCTTCACTTTTAGTGTTTTTAATTCATTATTCAAAACGAAAAAGTAAAGCTGTTCTTAATCTAAACTTTTCTGTGCTTAGCTTGTACTTCTGTTAAAGGCTTTATTCTTTCATATCAAGAGGAATGTCTCATATATTTTGCTTGCTTCCTTCATGCCACAGACCAACAGCATTTACTTGCCGAAAAAAAATGATGTTTGTGACCAATGCAAAGTTTAGGCAATGCAAGTTTCTCTTTACTCAAAGGGTTTGGGGTCAAGATTCACAAACGGCAGTTGATGGTTCATTGGTAAACATGTCTGACTCAGGTCTGGGACTTCCTCTTGTCACTGTCAGAGTATAGTTTGCATGGTCTTCCTTTATCTATATGGTTTTGCCTGGGTATTTTTTTTCCTCTCACCTTTCAAAAACATGCTATGCTAAAACTTTATAGGTTCATAGCTAAGTACTAGACTATCTGCTCTGTGGGCCATTTTAAGCCTAGCCATTTTCCCTTAAAGATAAGAATCAGACCCTGTACCTTGCACCTGTGAGGTAAGCACCTTAACCATTATGTCAAACCCTAACTATCCAACATTTTCCCATGGCCAAAACTCTGGGTCGGATAAGTGTCAGAGAGCTCTATCTTGGGGACTACAGATGGTGAAGCCTAGGGCTCTGGGGACTAGAGATGGTGAAGCACAGGGTGGCTGAGTTGGCTATTCAGGGATAAAGGAGTGATGCGGTGTTTCTTCATTTTAATAGCAAACTGGACAACCAAAGCAATACTAATAAGGGTGATTCTATTATGTACCTCATTTGCATTAGGACCACAGGTCTTGGATGTCCAGCTGGGGGTCTGTTGCCATATTTGATCAACACTCCTTTATGGAGGTGGGAACCAACTATTGACAGGATGAGCAAGGCAGTGAGGGAGGGAAATAGTGATCACAAATGGGATGAGAAATGAAGGCTTCATAAGCAACTTATCTTGACAAGGATGGGGGGAGTAAGGTGGTAGCGCCAGTTACCCCAGGATTTGTGGAATGGTACTGATGACTATCGGGAATGAGTGAGGTGAGGTGATGGATCAGATAATCACTATAGTGGGTGAAGAGATATGAGAGTGGATGTATTTGTTGACATTCTGGTTGGAGTTGAGACAGATGCCAGTGAAGCACACAGAGGCAACAGGAGGAGGTAGAATGTTCATATGCTAAAAGAATGGATGGTAGCTTGGTCTATCTGATCTTTGTCAGTTTACATAAGGTTCTGAGGAGCTCCACTGAATATCAAGAAAGGGAGGGTACCCCTTTTAAGCTGCAGAGGAGGGCTGAGATCATGAGTCATTGTTATAGCACTGGGCACTCATTTTTATCTAGGACTAGGAGAGTGAATGGGGTGGATGATACTTGCTGCCACTGTGTATCTGGGAGTGCAGCTCAGAGTTATGCTTGTGAAGAAGCACATTGCTGCTCTGTTATTCTGTTCAGTAGATTTTATAAGTGTACTCTGCTAGACCATTTGCCAACAGAAGCCATTTTTAAAAAACACATTCTACCACTTGTCTTGTGTACTTAGATATTTTATCTTAACTTACTGTAAAAGCAGCAGAGGTGTGAGGAAGTATGGGGGGGTTTGTATCAAATGGGATTCTCCAGAACACTCCTTTTGCCTGGCACAAGTATGGGGTGAGGTGCTGGCATCAGGTATAAGGAACTCATGACTTTCACTCCAGAGTATAAAGTACTCATTTTAGCATGTTTCTCTTAGTAATATGTAAGATTAACATGGCAAATGCTCTATACCTTAAAGGAGATAAGTTCAAACCTGTCCAGCAACTACATTAGGATGTTTCAAAGTTCACCGTGAACCATAAGGTTCTACCCTGTCATCAGCTAATGTGACTTGTTTACATAGAAATCCCCATTCAAAATGAAGGCCCATTACTATTTGAGGGTCTTTAATCTAAGGTTACTTGGCTTGCAGTCCTGGAGGCCACTGAAGAGCCTAGCCCAAAATACCAGTTGTCCTAGAACATAGTCTAGTTAACTGATTTGGTCAAAGTCACACAGAAGGCAAATTAAGGCATAAGGAATCTAAACCTGTACCACAGGAACTGCGTCTCACAGCCTTAACCATCTGTGTCAACTGCCAACTCTTGTGTATAAAGGCCATGAATCAGTGGGACTTCCTCATCCTCAAATACACAATTTCTCCATCCCACCTAGATATTTACTCCTACTGTACACTTTCAGCTTTAATAACTAAAGATTAGATTGGCAGCACAGTCTGTATATTCAAGTAATGAGATGCAAGTGAAATAAAATGTTTTGACATGAGTTTGATTCCCACATCCTCAGCTTCATACTCTCTATCTCTGACCAGATCATTTAATCCCTCATGTTTTCGGGTCATCCAGGAAGCAGACACTTGCTTTTGCTGAGCCTTATCATGTTTCCAAAAGCATAAAAAGAATTTTGTTTTTTCAAATACTTTTGACTGACAATTTATTCAGACTCACAGCAGCATAAACAGGAAGAGCAAAATGCATTGTCACTTATCTCAGAATTCTTTAGAAACACAGTATAATAGTTACTACAAAGCTTTTGCAAGACAAAAGCATTACTCCGTTTATATCATAAATGACATGATGATTAATTAAATCTTTTCTTGGAGGAAGTAAACAAAAATCTGTCACTGAATTGAGCATTCCAAGAAAGCTACTGTCCTTCTTAGGAACAATGAGTTATGTGGCAGTTGCAGCAAACAAGTTAACCTTTGACAGCAAACACCTGGCAGCATTTGTAAGATAGAAAACTAGGCTTGCAAATAAAGGTGTAAGTATTTTCTGCTGGTTTTCAACAGTTAAGCTGAAAGGCTTCTGCATACATGATGGATGGCTCAAACCACCATATAGAAAGAACATCTCAAAATCTGATAACGGATAAGAACGAATCAGTCCATCAAATCTTCCAAGTTTTCTATCCTACAATAATTTTTCTGCATAATTGTTTTTACATTGACCTTCTACTCTCGTGTGAATTAGTGAATTAGTAGGGCTTGCTATTCAAACTTACAATGCTTCTTTTTCCCTATTGTTCACTTTGACACAGACTATACCTATATGTCAACGTCTTACCATTTGTTTCTGAATTCTTCTGTCGTTTTTAAATTTGGTACTATCCTTCATCTTATTAATTCCCTTCAAGGACATGACTATGTTGTGCAACCTCTTTTTTCTTCCAAGGTAATCTGAACGAGTGCCCACAGTCTAATTTCACATGCTGTTTGATGTGTCACCCCCACACACACACACACACACACCATTTTCATTTGCTTCTTTGCACTGTTTTATCTAGCTTGCACCCGATATATCCTCACTACTACAAATAAGAGTTGGTGAATGAATTGTACATTGATATAAGTGCCTAACTAATTTTGCTGTGCTATGCATCCCTATGCTCCCCAAATTTCCACTGGCCTTCCCCACAACTTTGATATGTGTTGCCCATTTTTATGTAGCCAATAACATCACCTTCCAGATTTCCTTTTATTTTGATGTACAATATTATTCCAGCACACAATACAACACGGTTCAGTTGCCCTTGGTGCCCAGTATAGACATACTATTCTAGCCATTAAAGCCGCTTAATGCTTCCTAGAAAATAATGCATTTATTTAAAATGTATGAAAGATTGCACAGGGTGGTTCAAATGCAAGAACAGAAAATCAGACACAAAGCTCACACATGTAAAAGTATAACAAAATAACGCTACAAAATATTACATGCAATGTGTTTGATTGTTGCTTTAAAGCCTTTTTTTCACAAAAGTACTAAACAATGTTAATCTGTTTATTCCATTTTTCCTAAGTTTGCTCTCAAGTAATAGTAGGCATGTCACATAACAGAATATGCTGCAACATACTCTGATCCATGGCTCATCTCTGCACACTATACAGCAGTCTGGAATAACAGCCCTCATCCTAAAACATGAAAGAGGTTATTCTGAGTGGGCAACCTACAAAACCCTAGGTAATAAACATAGCTAATTACTGATTCCTGTTAACCTTGTTCAAGCACTACTTAAACTAGACCTTCTCCTTGTTCTGACAACAGAGTTCATTTTGGATGCTCTGGTCTTCTTCTTTTGTGTTTCCTTTCCCATGTCTCTCTGAATATGTTTTTTATCTTTCTTAACCAGGTAAGTGAAATGGTCTAAAGACCATTGTGTACTATGATCCTGGTCAAGAGGCAGAAACAACTTTTCAAAACGTTTACAGAACAGATTACGTTTGAGTTACATTTCGAACCAGCATTTACATTCAGGTTACATTAGAACCAACATTTACAGTTCAATAATGACTATACTTGTGGTTTTGCATGAATATTTACATAAATCATTACAACTGATACAAGGATACTCACACTAATATTGAGGGAGAAACAGCATCTGTCTAGAAGTCATAAAGTGCTGTCGTCTGGCATTATTCTTCTCTATAGCAGTGTAAATAATGAAGACTAGAGCACAAGCATTCTACCTTACAGCAGCAACAGTGATACAGAGTGCAGAACATAATAACATAAGAATATATGAATCCATGATCCCACCCTTGTTTTTTCCCTCCAATCTTGTTTATCAGGTAAGTTGACTGATTCTCAGACACTTTTCAGCCACCACCTGGGCCTAGAGGGGGAAGAATTAATAAAAGGTATAGTTACATTAAATCATACAATGAAGTAGTTAAGACAAATAGCGCAGGGAGAAACATATAACAGAGTACAGAGATAAGTTACATGCTATTTACAGGAGATATATGAAATATACACTAACTACAGAATAGTGAATTTAAGCGCTTTCTTGAACATAAGAATAAAACAATGTTGATGATCTTTGATGTATTACAGTATCTGAACTGGCCATAGTACCATAGGATCATAGGATCATAGTAAGTTACTAGGCTATTGGCCCTAAAGCCCTTATAAGCCTTGCCAAGAGTTTAGCCCATGTTTAGACAAGTCAGCACCCGATGCCCCTATCCAGCAGGGACATGGGTGGAATCCAAGGGATGTATTTTCTGTTTCCCATCCAGTGATCCAGGTTGTGCTTAAAAAGGGGTAAAGAGGTACTCTGCTTGACGTGGAGATGGAGTCTATTCCACAGATGGGGAGTCTCTGGGACACATATTTGTCCCACCAACAAGTACTATTGATGTCAATGACCAGGTTGAGGCTACGTGTGCAGGTTACTCAAGTGGAGCTTGACTTGCAGATATACAGCGGTCCCATCAAGGCAGGGTCCGAGATTGCCTTGTATGCCTGACAGAGGTCACCTCTGAGGAGTCTGTATGAAACTGAGTAGAAGGATAGGGCTTTTAGCCCACCTGTGTATGGAGATTTTTTGAGGCCCTGGAGTCTCCTGGTGAGGAACCTCTGTGGTCTCTGCAGCTGCTGCATGTGCTTTGCGAGGTACATGCCAAACAGGGATTGTACTCAATAATGGGCCTTATAAAGGAAGAATACAGGGATGTCGTGACCTCCTTGTCCCTGGATAAGATACCCTTACTAATTCAGTGGGTCATGTAGAAAGCTTTCCTTACAACGGAGTAAAAAAGATCCACACAGCTGTGTCCCACTGAAACTTTCGAAACGAACACCAGTCAGTCCACAAGATGTAAAGCAAATCAAATTTATTATAAAAATTCGTTAAGCACTGTGTATAACCTTTTCATCATCATTTTATACCATCAGTTCAATGCCCTTATATATGCAGACATTCATCCCCTGACACACACATTCTATTATTTAAGATGCTTAGTTTATTATTAGTGATTCTTTTCTCATTCTTCTTTCGCCTTCCCAAATAAATGATTTTGTTAGACATGATAACTAATGATAAATATACAATAAATAAAAATAATGTATTAATTATAATACACATTTCATACATTATGCACCAAAATTAAAAGTATTAATAAAGGACTTTCCCTTTAGTCCCACTTGTTCACTCCACTCCCACATTACAACGGAAGCAACATGGTGGTCAAAAGTCAGGTTGCTATCAACCTGGGTGCCCAAATCCCTCACGAGTGATTGCATGCTAAGGACATTGTTATTAATGTGATAATTTGTGGAGGTCACTCTCCCCAAAGGGGATGATGATGCATTTTTTGGTATTCAGCTTGAGGCCATGTCTATGGCACCAGTCAATTGTTTGGGTGAGACCCTCTTGGAGGATGTCCACATCACAAGGGGAATTGATGACAGCACCTAGCTTGCAGTCATCTGCAAACTTGGTCAGTTGGCCACTTACTAGGTTTTGCCAATTTTCTTTAACTCAAGTGCAGGCAGCTTCCTTTGAGATGTGATCTTTTAATTCAGACTTAAACAGATCTAGTGATTTTGGTTCCTTACTTCACCAGGAAGGTTACTTCAAATCACAATGCAACCTTTGCAAAACAGCTCTCCAATGGAAGTTTTGAACCAGGGTCTTGTCAGGGTTACTGCTTACTTGAAGTCTTTCCTTAGGGTGTAATTTTTTGCCTTTCAAGTAATTTTCTTTTTACTTGGGGGAACAGTCCTAGTTCAATAATTTTATATCCTGGAGGTTTTGCCCACACAAAAAGCCAGGCATATGTTACAACATGCAACACAGACAGCTTCTTTCAACTCACAAGAGGGGCAAAACCTCTAGGGAAACTTCTAGGAAACTAAAAGAGAGAATTTATGAGCATCTGTTAGATATTAGGAAATGTAAGAACACTAATGGCCTATGTAGGCACATTGCAGAATTTCCTATGCATTCTTTCAAATGTACCATCATTGAACAGGCAGTGAATGATCCAAGGGGTTATATTGTTAATGAACATTTGGACAAAAAATAACTAAAGTGGCAACTATTGTTGAATGCTACATGCACCCCTGGTTAAATGATGCATGTTCCATTAGTGCAATATTGAAGTTAAAGCAACTGGAAGTTGGTTATGCATTTCACACTTTCTGCCCCTTTAAAAGTGCTGGGATTATTTAGTATTCATGGACCTTTTGAGATTTGACATTGTTTTATTGGTTGGTTTTAACAAGGAAGTTTAATTGGTAGGTGGTTTTACCAATTTATATGATGCATGAAATAGTGCTTTAGATTATTTGATCTGATGAAGTTCCTATGATAGGAACAAAAGTGCTCAGCTTGTATTAACAATAAACAGTTCTCACTTTTACCTGGTGCTGTTGTTCTTTTGGCTTGATACCATACGGGACTGTATGAATTGACTTTTTGCTACTTCCAAGTACCACTCCTTGCTCTCCAGATCTCCCCATTCTTACTAACAAGTCTAATTCCTGCTAAAGGATAACAGACTGGGGCTACCCTCGTTAGTCACGTCTGACCATAAGCTAATCACCCTTAACAACCACATCACACTCCCACCCCCCAGTAAGAAAACCTCCATAAAAAACTTCTCCAAAGCCAACTTCATGCTACTCAAGTCAGAAGTGACAAACTTCATGACACCCATGCAGACGGGAGCTGAAAGTTCAACTGATGAATCCTACACTAAGGCACTGTACGAGCACATCCACTCATGCATAAATCGTGCCATCCCAAATAGAACCAAGATGCTCTCATCCAAAAAAAAGAAGCCAATCTGGTGGTCCCCTGCCATAAACAAACTTTACAACAAAAGGAAGAAACTGTTGCAGAAAAGAGGAAAATCCCAGGATGCAAAAAACTTCCTTACCAGCCTCAGTAAGAAACTGAGATCCCTCATAAAATCCTCCAAAGCTAGTTACAAAAATAAAATTGCCAAAGATTCCAAAGACAACAACAAGGCATTCTATAACTATGTCAAGAATATAAATGGCAATGCTCAGATCTGCTCTGAGATAAAACAGAATGGCATTAAATATACTGATCCCAAGGATATTGCCAATATCCTGGCAGATCAATTCAGTGCCAACTTCACCACCCTCACCCCCTAAATGGCCCATCTCAATACATGAAGATTGCCAAATTCCGGTAATAATGGCCACACAGGTAAAAAACTCACTCTCCAAAGCTAAGAATACAGCATCCATGGGACCAGATGACATCCCAGGCTGTGTACTACATGAACTACAATATGAACTGGCACCTCACCTAAGTGTCATGTTAAATCATAGCCTCACCTCAGGTTTTGTGCCCACTGAGTGGCACAGCTACAGTTATCCCACTCCACAAGGGGGGATCCACCTTGGATCCCGGAAACTACCATCCCATCAGTCTGACAAGCCTTATCTGCAAGACCATGGAGCGTATTATCATGGAACATATAAACAAAGACATTGGCAACCTTCAAACACTGGACCCCACCCAGTTTGGGTTCGTGAAGGGCCAATCTTGTCTCCTGAACTTGATTGACTTCTTTGAATCAGTCTCCAAAGCCATCGACAAGGGTAAGGTGGTCCACACAGCCTATCTAGACCTTACCAAGGCCTTTGACACCTTCCCCCACTCTGGAATCATAGATAAACTTACTAAGCTGGGCATTAATCCCTACATCACCCAATGGGTTGCTAACTGGCTTACTGATAGAACCCACACTGTAAAAGTAGCCGACTCCAAATCCAGCTCCAGACAAGTGACAAGTGGAGTACCTCAGGGTTCAGTCCTGGGACCACTCTTGTTTGGCATCTACTTCTCTGAAGTACAGGCCAACACTAAGGGACTCTGGATAACAAAGTTTGCAGATGACTGCAAACTGGGAGCCATTATTGAATCCCAAATGATGTGGATACTCTACAAAAGGGCCTTACAGAAACAGATGCTTGGTGCCAGAGCCATGGGCTCAAGCTCAATGCCAAGAAATGTATAGTTATCCCTTTGGGAAAAAACATGTATCCGTGAATTACCATATAGGTGGCAGTACACTAAACACCGAAAGTTTGATAAGAGACTTAGGGACACAGGTGGACAGTGGTCTCACCTTCGATAACCACATCGCCACAACAGTCTGGAAATCCTTCTGTGTGACACACCTCATCACTAAGGGCTTTTCATCCAGAAAAAAGAGGTCATTGTCCCACTGTACTCATCCCTCATTAGACCCATTATAGAATACAATGCCCCATTTGATATGTACCTCTCAAGACATCTGCAACAACTGGAAAGGCCACAGAAATACCTCACTAAAAGAATCACAGGCCTAAAGCAGATGCCCTACACTGACCACCTTAAAAACTCCAGCTATACTCTGTCGCATATCGTCTACTCAGAGGCAATCTTTGCTTAACATACAAGGCCATGTCAAACCCAGAGCTGTTGGACATGCTACACTTAAAGAAATCCCAATCCCTCAGAGCCACACGCTCCAGGGATCTAAACCTTGTCATCACAATAAACAAAACATGCTGGAGGGATAGGTTCCTGACCCAGAGACTCCCAGACTCTGGAATAGATTGCCCATACATGTCAAGCAGAGTGCCTCTTTGGTCCTCTTCAAAAGGAACCTTGACGATTGGATGGGAGAAAGGAAATTCACCCCGGGGTTCACGTCAGTCACCCTGCTAGACAGGGGTCCAGGGAAGTAAATAGTGTGGGAAGAAATAGCCAGGGAATTGTTATGGCTAGGCTTGTATAGGCCCTAGGGCTGATAGCCTAGTACCAACCTATGAACCTATGAACCTATGAACAACTGATTATCCATTACTGAGGGATGCAAAGAGAATGATGAGGCATTCCAGTGCAGTGACATCTGCGTTGCCACAGGAATTTTCTTTTATACCCTAATGATCCACAAGACCACAGTGGGAAAAAATGCAGTGGCATGAGATGTGTGTACATACACATTTCCATTCATAAAGTAAAGCACACCTTCCAACTCCCTTTCAGTTCTATTTGCTGGCCTCAGCCAGAGAGCAATACAGCTATGTCAGACTCTGCTTCCTCTCTCCAAGATAAAGCAGCTAGTATTTGACCATTCTGGCCTATTACCCTGCTGAGTCTCTAGCTTCCTAGTTTTCTAATCAATCCCAAGTTACCAGCATTATCAAAACACACTGTGCTAGTGCACCAATGGGCCGACTTGTTTAGGGGGTTCTTTTTTCTATGGGGTAATTGTATATTAACTGCACATGCACGGTTCAGTGCTGCAGTTTGATGGTTTGCTATGTGCTCCCCCTTTTTACACTTTGTATGCTATCTCTACCCCATGATTGTAATTTCAGCTTCTGAGTTAGGTAAATGGTCTGAATTTTCGGGAAAAGGCCTCATAAAGAAAAAGAGAAATATGAGCTAGAGAAGGGGGTAACAGAATACAGAGCTCTGCAATCGGTAGGTACATTGTCCTGGTAACAAGTTTTCCAGAAGGGGAATTCATGAAATATGGGTTTCACCCTTTTTATTATGAATCTATAAACCTCACATTTTCTGGATGTCACCCTTTTCCCAAGTAAAATGTTTGAATTAATTCCTTCTTTCAGGTGGTTCTTATTGTCTCTGGCATAGAAGTCCTCATGCAGGCTTTTCTGTGATTTTACAATAATAACTCTGCACTCGTCAAAGACTTCCTTAAAGAAAACTCAGGGCAATATTAGGGGTCCTTAACATTACCATGTGCCTATTATGTTCATGTTGTTGTCTTTCTCACAGTGCTTCACAATATCCTGTAGCCCAGTTAACAAAAACTCCCACATGGAGGTCAGTTCTGTATCTGAAGAGGTTCTTTGGGCAAGATGTGGATCACATGCATTGATAAATGCCTCAGTCTGATCCTGGAATTCAATACTAGGAAGTCTAATTTTCATAATGTAGGATTCCTTTTAGTTTGGTGAGCTGAGCATGGTCAGAAAGGGTGTGAAAGTACCATCATAATCAGAAATCTTGTCTAACATGGATTTACTCACTAAAACTAGGTCACCACTGTTTGTAGCAGAGTAGCCTGGAAAATAAGTAAAGTTAAAAAGGATCTCACACATTTAAAAGGCAAAATCCTGGCATTTATGGGACCCTCAATGAGACATAAGATTATGTAGCATTTCTGAGACCGTCTGTGGGATTCATGGTGGTTAAACAACCAGGTGTAACTCTTGATACAGTTTGCGCAGTGCCTAGTGCCTGCTGGGCTCTGCATTGGGTTTCACTGTGATTACAGGACTTATTTTACAAGTCTGCTATTATCATCTGCAGGTGCCATATAGAGAAGAAGTACTGGATACAGGGACAGATACATGAAAAATAGTAGTTGGATGGTTTGCTAAATTGAAATTCAGTGGATCACCTGACTTACTGGAAACAGCTTAATCAACTTAAAACCAGTTGCATTAAATTGGAAAAAATTATAATTTTCTAGCCTGTAAACTGATGGAAGACAACTTTTCCGTGTGTGTGTGATATATATATATATATATATATATATATATATATATATATATATATATATATACATACATACATACACGCATATGTACATGCATTCACATGTCAATCTGTCTGTTTATGAGAGAAAGAAAAAAGAAAGAGAGGATAAATGTGTAATTAATGTCTCAGTACTCCGAGACCACAAGTTGTAGTAAGGAAGGGGTGTAAAGTGTACAGCCTCCTCCATAAGAGCTGCAGTCAGGACTTCTGGACTTGTATAAGAATTTGATGGTAAACTAGATAAACTTACACTAGTTAAACTCCTTAAACAGCTTAAATCTGATGCAGGAGGTCAGGCAAAAAAGCAACGCCAACTAGGCATACCTCAAGCACACAGGTGGATTGAGGAAGCAAATCGTAGGGAACAGAAGCTTAAAAATTCAAAAACATTATTTTTAGACAAACAGGATAATAACTTGGTAATAGCTACAGCTCCTCCTCCTCCTCCCTTACCCCCTCCCTTACCCTTTTCAGGATATGAAGCAAGTGGACAGGCTGGTCCGCCTCCGCGTTATCCTGAAGTTTCAGTAAGACCACAACCATTTGTTAGAGATCCTATTGTGACTAGGTCCCGAACACGTCAACCACATAGGGACACAGAATCATACCAAATAGAGAGAAAACTACAGGATGAGAGTGAGGAAGAAATATGCCCACTTATAGAAGTTCCAAATCCTCAGGCAGGACAGGAAGGGTAGGATCCAACACTCTTAGTATATAGACCATGGACACCAGAAGATATCCGGAAGGCTACTGTGGGAATCCCCCATCCGAAAGTTAATTTTATGAAATTTTTAGAAGATTTACAAGGCATGAGGTTAAGTTACCACTTGAATGGGGAAGAAGTAGAAAAAGTAGTAAGACAAATTATAGGTCCAGATTGGCACATGATTTGTGGCACCTGGAATCCTTGTAATGCAGAACTTAGGCCACTCCCACATAGTGACGCAGAATTAGACAGAGTGAAAGGACTGACAGACCGAATCTCTGAGAAATGGAAACCTAGAGCAGACTGGACTTGCATTAATCAATGCATACAACAGGAAAATGAGACAATAGATGGATACTATGCTAGATTATTAGAATGTTTTAATAATCATAGCGGTATGTCGGTTCCTGAGAACCAAACAAATGATTCCCCGTATGAACAACAATTAAAAAATGCATTTTTGAAAGGTTGCATTGCACCTATTAGTAGCTTCATTATGAAGCATATGATAGATCATCGAACAGGGAGGCTATGAGCCTTACTCGAATACGCTAGACATGCTGAGAGACATTTTAATAGTAAAAAGAAAAAGAAGGCACAAGTCTTCACTGCTGAAGACGGAGCTGAAGTATTTGTATTACAGTCAGGTAAAAAGGGCAAGAAGAATGCCCAGGGAAACATAGGTTCATAGGTTCATAGGTTCATACTAGGCTATCTGCCCTGGTTTACTGTGCCTCTGTCTAGTCTAATAGTGACATCCTAATCCATCCCTACAACCCTATATGATCCCCCATCCACTTATCGAGATTCTTCTTGAAGAGACGTGAATTGGTCATCTGCTGGAATTCAAGGGCAATTACCTCTCTTGATCTAGATGTGAAACCCTTCAAGATGAGGTGGGCTATGTAGAAGGGTCTTTCAACCACTTTGGCAATGTGGCTTCAAAGGAGATTGCTACATACTTGGGTCCCCAGGTCCTAATAACAATAAACTATCTGTAATTTAATGAGTTTTGCCATGTTGGTCAGACATTGTTTATGCCAAAGGGCATTTGCATTTTTTTTGGTTAAACCATTTTAAACCATGGAAGAAGTTGGCACTGATTATCTGAAGTCTCAAGAGAGGATAGTGGTACCCAGTTTATATACCGAACAAAGGTGGTCCCAGGACAGAACCATGTGGGATGCCACTTGTGACCGGTTTTTGTCTGAATGGCTCAGCAACTCTCTCTTCTATCTGTTTCTGTCGGGTTTTATTTAAGCTGGATAGCTTATCTATAATGCCAGAGGGGGGTACTGTGTCATGCAAATGCCTTGCAACCTTCCAGATGTGTGTGGACTACCCTTCATCTTTGGCTTTTTTGTGACTGTTTCAAAGGAGTCAACTAGGTTCAAAAAGGCAGATCTCATCTTGACAAAGCCGAACTGGGTAGGATCTAGTGTCTGTAGGTCCCAAATGTCTTTGTTTATGAGCTCCATGCTCTCCCTCTCCATAGCCTTGCAGACTAAGCTAGTCAAGGGGGGCGATAAGTTTAGTGGTCAGTAGAGGCTCCACCCACCTTTGTGGAGACCACTGTTTGCTGTGTACTGCATTGTGTGGTGGGCACATATCCTGTAGTGCTAGATGTAGAAGCTGTT
Source organism: Protopterus annectens (assembly GCF_019279795.1). Lineage (NCBI taxonomy): Eukaryota > Metazoa > Chordata > Ceratodontiformes > Protopteridae > Protopterus > Protopterus annectens. The sequence continues at coordinate 1,974,959,044 of NC_056729.1, read as the reverse complement.
TTATTTGAGTTAGTTCCTGTTGAGTTTGGAGTTCTGGGCAGTGTTTGGGATGCCATCTGGTCCCATGGAAGCAGTGTTTTTTGCTGGAGGGGCAGCCAGCATGCATCACCTGAGCATGTGAGAGGGCAGAGGCAGCCCGGTGGAGAAGTTTGCACTGAACCTGTCTGCCAGGATATTGGTGATGTCTGTGGGTTCAGTGTATTTTTTTTTTTGAATCATCTCATCAGAAGAAGTCTGGTAGCATCCCAGGATCATGTAGTAGCTTCCTCCTTCTGTTGTACAGTTTATTTATGGCATTGGTTTGTTTGGGATAGCATGATCCATACATTCCCTGGAGATGTCTGTAATGCATTTATATAGGATTCTGCAGTTTGGGCTGTAAAGCAGTCTTGCCCCTGTTAGTTGCACATGGATGGTCTCGATGCGCCGCAAAGTAACCTGGAGGTGGATATGGATATCAAATATGAAATATGGAAACTCCCCTCTCCTTTTGTTTTTTGGTCGGTTTTACATATATGCATATGATGAGGTATAGCTGGGTAGTGCTGGGTGCTCTGCCAGGTTTCTGAACCTTTCTGTCACTGCTATGGGGTGGCAAGAGCCTTTGCCAGTATCCGAGAAAAGCCAGTGTGACAGGTGCAAGCCGTCCCTAGTGAAACAGCGTGGCTGCATCGATGTCATCCCAGGCTGACAGACGATCCCCTTTGAATGACACCAAAATTTTAGCCAATTGTTAAAATCGATCCATTTTGTCTTGTATGTGGCATCATTCTAGTTGTTTCATGTAGTCAGGAGGAATATCTCAGGTCATTCACACCAGCATGTACAGAAGATTTTGAAGAGAGGAACAAGAGAGGTGAATGCTTCAAGTGCGGAAAGAAAGGGCATCTAGCTAGGGACTGTAAACAAAATAAGAAAGCAACGACAGAAGATAAAAGGGATGAGGACTGACTATATGATAGTGAGGATACATCATATGAAAGTCAGGAATCACCAGTAACAGCTAGAATAGAAAAGACAAATGCCAATGTACTAGAAGGAGTAGAGGAAGTACAAATTGACTTAGACGAAAATGGAAATGAAATTTTAGATTTAGCATTGTTGAGCCTGGAGCTCTACCTAGCAGATACAAAACCAGAAGTGACACTTCTGGTGGAGGGAAGGGAAGTCAAATTCCTGTGTGACTCAGGAGCGTCACGGACATTGATACACCCCTCCAAGTTACCAGAACATTCCAAATCACCTGATTATATACTAGTGAAAGCAGCAAACGGACAGCTATACAGGGAGCCACTCTCCCATGATATAGCAATAACTGACCCTGTTTCAGGTATGACCCAGAGAAGTAAAATAGTTGTTTCTGCAAAGTGTCCAGTAAACCTATTGGGCAGAGACCTTATGCAGATATTTGGCATAGCAGCAGTTCCAACTGTACAAGATATGAAGGCACAGAGACAAATGGATACCTTTGTAGTGCAATCGGAGGGTGAAACTTTTTACTGGTACAGCCAGGACCTAGTCACGACTGGTCCAGGGGCAGTAACTGAGGAACTGATGAATGTAGCCATCAGTAAAGCCCCCTCCCTTGACACTGATCGACAGCATTTGTTACACTGTACTCTATATTACTGTACCACACCAGGACCTGATAGAGAGTATGAGCAAGAACTGTTTAGAAATCGTGCAACTAGATTGGTTTTGCGTACTTTGTACTGGGATACAGAGGGGAACAGTGTAGTTAGCTGTTCATTACCTCAAGAATTCCTTGCATTGTATAGATCAAATCGGTTGCCACATGTCAGCTTGACAAAGAACAAAAGTGTCAAATGGGCAGACTTAGGAGAAAAAGTAACAAGATGGGAGAAACAGACTGATTTAGAACTGTCAGAACAAGGGATACAAAAACAAAACTGAATTAGTTGATACAGACACATCCAGCTGTACACTTGCAATCTAGCGAGGACAGCTGATTAGCATTTTTATTAGAAGAAGAAGAAAAGGCCTTATGTGAAATTCCAGCAACTCTTTGGTCAACAGGCAAGTCAGATGTAGGACTTATTCGAACAGCAGGACCAGTTACAATTACCCCAAAGTCAGCTTTTAGACCACAGAAAAGACAATACCCTTTGAGAAAGGATGCAGAAATAGGAATTAAGCCTATAATAGCAGCATTACTCAAAGAAGGAGTACTGGTAGAATCTCCTGATTCACCATGTAATACACCCCTATTTCCTGTTAAAAAAGCAAATGGGGAATGGCGGATGGTACAAGATTTACAAGCTGTAAATAATGCAGTAATACCTAGAGCACCTACGGTGCCAGACCCACATACTTTGTTAAATGATTTAGAACCGCAACAGAAGTATTTCTCTGTGGTAGATATTAGCAATGCTTTCTTTTCAATACCTATATACTGATAGTCAATATTGGTTTGCATTTACATTTCAGGGTAAAAGGTATACGTATACTCGACTACCACAGGGATATTGTGAGAGCCCAACAATATTTGCGCAAGAAATGGCTAGCAACCTGGCAGGGTTTACCCCACCGGGAGGTAGTCAAATTCTACTTTATGTAGATGACATCTTGCTAGCAGCCCCCACCCAGCAGCAGTGCAGAGAGGATACTGTAGCATTATTGAAATTTTTAGCAATACAAGGACACAAAGTAAACAAAAGTAAGTTACAACTTTGGAGAAAACAAGATAGATACTTGGGATATGGAATATCCAATGAAGGTAGAATACTAGATGAGGAAAGAAAAACAGCAATTTTGGAAGCACCCAAACCAACAACCAAGAAAGAAATTATGTCTTTCTTAAGTACAACTAATTTTTGTCGGAGCTGGATACCAAATTATGCTTTGGAATCTGCTGCACTGACTGATTTGATATATAAGACACCAATGGCAGCACAAGATATTTTACAATGGACAACAGAAGCAGAAACGGCTTTCTGCAGGTTGAAGCAGTTGATAGCTTCTTCATTAGTTTTAGGACTTCCAAATTATCACAAATGGTTCTTTCAGACCATAGATTGTAAGCAAGGGTACATGACGTCAGTATTGATGCAACAACATGGGGACAAGCAATGCCCCATAGCTTACTATTCATCACAGTTAGACCCAGTGGCGCGATCTTTGCCTCACTGTGTACAAGCAGTAGTTGCAGCCACAATGGCAGTACAGGCTTCGGCCTCAGTGGTGTTATTCCACCCTCTCACATTGAGAGTGCCTCATGCAGTTGCAATAATTTTACTGCAAGAGAAAATGGCATACCTTTCTCCTGCTAGACATCTTTCATGTATGACTATACTGCTGAGCCAACCTCATATGACAATTGAACGATGTACGACATTGAATCCATCAACATTACTTCCAACTCCTGCAGAGGGCACACCACACAGCTGCCTGCAGGAAATTGAACAGTTAGCTTTACCTAGACAAGATCTTACAGATATGCCCTTGGATAATGCCGAGGTGACATATTACGTGGACGGCTCAGGCAGAAGGGGTCCTACAGGGAAGAATCTGGTAGGATATGCAATAGTTACAGACACTGAAATTTTAGAAGCTCAATCCTTACCACACAACTTATCTGCACAAGCAGCTGAACTGATAGCTTTGACGAGAGCATGTACTTTAGCAAAAAACAAGTGTGTGAACATATATACTGATAGTCAGTATGCTTTTTCTACAGTACATGTATTTGCACAACAATGGAAAAATAGAGGAATGATAACATCCAGTGGAAAACCTATTAATCATGCGCAATTTATTTTGGAGTTATTAGAATCTATTCAGTTACCTACCAAAGTAGCTATTTGTAAATGTGTAGCTCATACAAAACAGCAGGATAGGATTTCGAAAGGCAATGCACGAGCTGATGCAGCTGCAAAGCAAGCAGCCTCAGACTCAGAAACTTTATTTTTGAACGAGGAATTACAGCCCTCTGAGATTTTAGATTTAGACATGTTAAAAACAATGCAGACGCTTACTACAAAAGCAGAAAAACAAAAATGGGTAAAACGAGGTGCAATTCTTGAGAATGGACTGTACATTTCCAAAGAAAAAAAACCTATATTGCCATCTAATTTATTTAGATATGCAGCTTTGTTGAGCCATGGGCAGAGCCATGTCTCAACAGGGGGGATGGTACAGTTAGTAAATCGAATATTCCAAACATATGGATACATAAACTACACAAAAATTTTGTGCAGCTTGTCATACTTGTAACAAGCATCATGCACAAGGAGCATTTAAAACCAAGCAAGGAAGTTTTCCTATACCACCATACCCGTTCCATACTATTTGTATGGATTTCATAGAATTAAATAAATGTGAAGGGAAAAAGTTTTGTTTAGTTATTATAGACATGTTTTCTAAATGGGTAGAAGCTTTTCCAACCAAAAACCCGGATGCAGCAACAGTGGCGAAAGCCCTGATAAAAGAAGTAATCCCTAGATTTGGCATTCCGGAAAGGATTTATAGTGACAACGGCACACATTTTGTGAACCAGACAATCCACCAGCTTGGGAGATTTTTTGGTATCTCCTTAAAGAACCATTGTGCCTACCACCCACAGTCAGCAGGACTGGTGGAAAGGTACAATGGTACCCTAAAAAGTAAACTTAGGAAGCTAGTGGAGGAGACCCAAAAGAATTGGATATACTGTCTGCCTTTAGCACTGCTGAGTATGAGAACGGTTCCAAATGCAAAGGGTTTGACTCCCTTTGAAATGGTTTTTGGGAGAGCATATTATGTGCCTCAGTGGAAAGCTCTCATGCCTGCAGAGCAGGAGGCTGACAGTTCATTAGCAGAAAATATGAAAAAATTGTTAAGGAATAAATCTGTTTTGCAGTTTAACTCTTTTTCAGATAAGGAACAGACCAGACCGGTGGAAACAGTCATGGGCCCTGGAAGTTGGGTTTGGCTGAAAGTGACGAAAAGGAAAAACTGGGCGAGTCCAAAGTGGGAAGGTCCGTACCAGGTTCTGTTGGCAGCCTACTGCAGTTAGAGTGGCCGAGAGGACGTCCTGGGTTCATTTGACGCATTGTAAACCAGTAAAGAACTTTCAACTTGATAAAAACTTTGAGACTGATACACAACCAGACCGAGATGGCCAAAAACAAAGCAAATAGAAGTTTAGATCAACCCCAGAGATGTTGCATAATCATTTTGTTGTGTGTACATTTATTAACTGTAATTGTGACAATTTTTCTCTTGCTGTGGTTCATCCTACACACAACCACACAAGTGAAAGTGGGAAGGCGTGATGAAACGTCTATAGACTGGCATCCAAATTTTAACACATACCTGGCCATGAAACATGTGTATGCAGAGACTATGAACATTTCAAATTGCTGGGTTTGTACAGCTATACCAACAGCATATGGATGACTGATAATGTCCTCTGTCCCTTTGGGGATAAATGAGACTTGGGAGAATTTACTTTTTGACACAGGAACTGTGAGATCACAGGACAAAATAGCTTTATTTTTACCTGTCACACAAAAAGGAGTTGTATGTTTCTATAAAAATGACACCCTCCAGGTGGGCTGGAGCAATTGCAATATAACCATATCTTACCGATATTATATTAAGAATGGTAATGGCAATACTTTTTGCAATACTAATTATGACTCGTATTTAAACTCATTGAAAACGACTATGAGTGACATTCAAAAAAATCCAGTTTTGTTTAAACAATTGTCAGTTATAGATCAAAAAATGTTTCATGCAGGGCTAATGCGTATTAGTACTAAAGTAGAAAACTGTTATTTTATTTGTGGGAAAAAGGCATATAAATGGTTACCTGAGAATTGGTCCGGCAGTTGTTTTTTGGGTTATCTGGTTCCAGCAATAAGACATACTGCAGAATTACCTTTGGGTAAGATACGAATAAGGAAACAGCTCGAAAATCCGAAGGTCCAGTTAAGAAACCTGTGAATCCAGTTGGGAAGATCGAAGCTGGTTGGAAAGAACATAATTCAGTAAAAGACAAAAGTGAATTGACTCATATGGACTTGGGTGACAGTGTTATATCCTGGGCAGGAATTCTACCAGCCTATGGAGCAGTCAAATCGATCTGGGGGCTGAGGAAGTTGTTGAAACTTCTCGAAGTAATGAGTAATGCAACTTTTTCCACCCTAGAATTGGTGACTGATGAACTGAATGCAATGAGAACTGTTGTGCTACAAAATCGGATGGCTCTTGACTTCACCCTAGTAGCAAGAGGTGGTACGTGTGCGCTTATCAAAGAAGAATGCTGTGCTTTTATCCCTGACAATTGCCACGAGATAAATAATCACCTAGAGGTAATTCAGCAAGTATCAGCCATGACTGAACCAGGCCCAAACCCACTGACGGACTTTTTCCAGAATCTGTTTGGGGGGTGGGGTTCCATCCTAATGAACATTCTAATTGCTATTTGTGTGGGTATACTCCTAATAGGAGCATGTATTTGCTGTGGAATTCCCTGCATGAAAAGATTAATCAAAGATTTTGTTGATGTATCTGTTACTGAAACTTTCTACCAAGATATTGAAATTGAAAGATTGATTTCAGATTACGCTTTTTCTGAAGTATAGATTAAATGACTCACCTAGCTGAAAATCCTGAGTGGGAAAGGCTAGGAGATGAAATTACACTATGCATATTTCAAAATAGAATAAAAAGTATTAATGGGGGGGGAAATGTTAGAAAAATATGTATTTAAATATATGTGAAATGCTAGTTTAAAAGCAAGGTAGTTTATAATGCATTTTATTCTATTAATCATATAACAGAAGGGATAAATTCATGTGTAAATGCAAGTATCTTCTGAAACTGCAGTGTGCTTTGACCCCTGACCCTGGCAGCTGCCAGCTCAGAAAGCTTGATGTTTATGCTTTTCATAAGTGATTACCTGCTGGGTCAGGAAATTAAATGTGTAAATCTTCCGCTCCTTCCTGATAAGATAACTTGTCCTTGTAAATAATTAAATCTTCCTTTCCTGATGTAGTAACTTGCCCTTGTAAGATAAAAACACAGCTGGTGGGAAAGTGAAACAGTGAACAAAGAGGTGAATTTAAAGACTGAATCTGCTATTGTATTCAAACTGATATGAGACCTTTAAGAAGTAACATTACAGAAAGACATTATGACTGACCAGCTGGATAGCAAGGCCGTATTGTATCTAAAGGAAAAGTTTTTTTTAGATGTACTGCATCAGCATTATTAGATGAATAGAATACTGTTAGTAAAAGTGATGTAGATGCCTTGTGACTAACCATGTCAGTAAGGTGGGCATAACTTGAATGCAAACACTATAAAATATTCTGTACTTCCTGCATCATGTCAGACAAAATTCTGTACTTGTATGGTATTTTGCCTCCTGGTGTACACTAGTAAACTTTTGAATCTGAATCTCCTGTGTATTGAATTCTGATTTTTTTATTTAACACCAACCTATTCAACAACGTTTGGAATGTAGTCTCCCACATACACAGTATAACCCGAACCCAAGAATGTATATATATCTTTTTTTTTAATCCAATTGGACACAAGTTCCCCTTTTCAGGGCAACCCAGCAGCACTGTCTGATACTGTCTTGCTCAGAGTTGTATAGTTTGCAAATGGAAATGTAAGCAATCAAACCCTTTACCTTAACTAAAAAAAAATCTCAATAATTCAGATTCTTATTCCTCTATGTAAACTGCCAAATTATCTCTAAGTGTTTTGCACAAACCTGAACCAACTTCACAGCCTAAAGCACAAAGTTTCAATTCAGCAAAATACTGTACCACTCTTATTAGTTTGGATTGCAATGATTAAAATAAAATCCTGTTGCAGTTTGAAGGAAATTAAGACTCAAAATGTCCTTTAAGTATTTTAAAAGTCTTGCCATAGGATTTATCTTTAGGATTATGTTACTGAACTGTTTTGAAGTAATCTGCAACTGTTTCTACCATACAACTGAGTATCATGGCCATGCCATGTGTTTCTATGAAGGAATTTTGTACACCACAAAAATACCTAGTTCTTTCTATAAATGGAAGTGAAGACTCCCATCACAAGTTTAAAATTCTCTGATTTATCTTTCCCAACTAAGCTCCTAAAACTTCTCATCACCACTTTTTCTTCTTCTTTGTATTTATGTACTGTGAGGAAACTCACAAAGGGAGACAGTAACTGTACTGAAGCCTTTTTTTTATTACGAGCACAGAACAAAGGCAGTCTGAGCACAGACCAAGCCCTGACTGAACTGCTGTGTGCATCAGCTGTTACTTTATGCAGAAATATGTGTAGTGCTCAGTACACCACAATACTAAATGAAAGATATGTACTTACCATAACAACAGATCACCATTTTTGATCCATTTCTGTCAACTTTAACTCCAGGACTGGTTAATCATAAATGTACCCCTGGTCTGGCCCCCTCCCCATGTATCTTATGGACAGAGACTATCAATAAGAAAAGTATTATCCTAAGACCCCTCCCCCATAAATCCCTTAGTTATCTCCCTACTAATATGCCCCCCATTGTTGCCCATTATACTCGGGACTCGAATGGGTTTGAGTGTGTGGCTAGGGCCATAGTGGCTGTTAGCATAGTAACAACTTGTGAACCTATGAATCTATGTTTGCAGTCAGGCACCACTTTCTCATAATACATGACATACCTCAAACCCAAACTTTTCCCAGTGTTCCCACAATATTCCATATCTCACAGTTTATCTAGGTCAAGTTTGCCCCTTCCCATACACTTGCTGTTCTGTACTATATACAGCCCGCTAGCCAGGCCTACAGCAGTCTCTGATTTTGATAGTTTGCAAGATGATGGGGGAAGGTGGGAAGAGAAGGTGAACTGGATGGATGTGGATGCTGAATATCAATTGCTGTGGTAAGTACAGAACTACTGTATCTTACATGAACCAGACCATCCATTTTAACGGCAAGACAAAGTCCAAAGCTTCCCTTCTTGGGTGGTATCATGACCAGATATAGACCAACAACAACAATTATTGATTTGAAGTTATACTGCTGAAAACTAAATTTAACTTTAACTATGAGTGGAAACATTCAAAGTCAAAATGTTTTGTACAAGCCCAGTATTTTTAACCCACCTATGCATGGTTTGATCCAACAGCTTGAAAGGTTTTGTGAGTTAGGTATATGTAATGTGTTGTCCAACAGATGTGGAAATGCTTTTTATATTTAAACAAACAAGAAGTTAAACTGTTAAAGGTTGTAAGTGACGATAAAAACATCAGGGCCATGAAACCAGATAAGGGGGATGGGCTTATTATAATGGACAAGATTGATTATCTAAACAAGTTGAATCAACTTTTGATTACCGAAACATATGAGGAAGTGTCCATATGTGAGATTAACATAGCCTATGCCAATTTTGTATGACATGGTTATTGATGGTCAAATTGCTGAGAAGGAGTTCAGATATATGGTCAATGAAAAACCTGCATTGACCCAATTTTTTGGGTTTCCCAAAATTCATTCCAACATTGTTAATCCACCTCTCAGGCCAATTGTGGATGACGGTAGATCTAAAACAAGTGCTATAGCAAGATTTTTAGACATACATTTGAAAACTTGTTTGGTTAATATAAAGGAAATATGCCGAGATTCTTGGGATTTCTTGAGTAAAGTTAATGAATTAGTATATAATCCCAACGGCATCTTTGTTACTATTGATGCAAAGAACTTATTTTCAGTGATCTCCCATAGCGAAGGCCTTGAGTTTTTTGAATGTCAGCTTCATAAGTTATTTAATATGACCAACTGGAGAGTGTCAGCTATGGTTGACCTGATGGAATTGGTACTCAAAAATAATTTCATTTGGTTTGAAGGTCAACTGTTTAGACAGGCCACAGGGGTAGCAATGGGGGCGGTATGTGGCCCCCTTTTTGCTAATTTAGTTATGGCTGAATGAGAGGAGAGATATATCTTCCAAAGTCCATTTACAAACACTTGGGGGTTATATACCCGATTTTTAGATGACATCTTCCTTTTTTGGAATGACTCCATGGATAATCTTAAGAAAGTTTTGGAGTATTTGGACTCGACGGTATAATTTCTGTCCTTTACTTCACATTTTTATAGCAATTACATCCATTATCTAGATGTATCACTATCTAAGGACAGAATTAGCAGCCAATTTGTATCCAATATTTATAGGAAGCCCACTTTCTCCAATACATACTTGCACTTCACCAGCTGGCATCCACTGCATCAAAAGAAAGCAGTGGTTAAAGGCCAGCTGGTGAGAGTTGCACGTATGGTATTAGATCTGGAGAATTTTATGTGTGAATGTGAGAAGATCTTAACTATGTTCAAAAATAGAGGCTATCCAGATGTATTTTTGGATAAAATAATAGGGGAAGTCATCAGGAAGAGACAAAATGTATTATATGTGCCAATTTTGAATTCTGGTAGTGTTAACTATGTCCTTAACAATAGAGAAAATGATTTTGGCAAAGTTTGTTACATTTCCACCTATGATTTGGACAGTGGAGCCATCAAACACATCACTGAGAAAAACTGGTTCATTTTTGCAACTGATTATGAAGTGTATAGTAAGCTAATTGCAAAGACAGGTGATAAGCCCACCTTTGTATATAGGAAAGGAAGGTCATTTAAGCAATTTTTAGAAAATGGGGGGGGCTTCTAAATGTACAAGCACATCACTGAATGGAACAAGGAAATGTGGATGTTGCACACAATGTCCATTCATTATGGTTAGTGACCATTTTACAATTGTGAGTGTTAGATATTTGGTCAGAGGGAGGTACAATTGTGAGACCAACAATGTTGTTTATATTGCACAATGTTCATTATGTTCAAGTTTCTACATAGGAAAAATTATGAGAAGGCTACGTGAATGTATATATGAGCATTGTTTAGATATTAGGAATTGTAAAATGAGTAATGCTTTGTATAGACATTTAAAAGATAACCCCACTCATTATTTTAAGTTTATGATTGTGGAAAAATTGGTTAAAGACATACAAGGGAGAGTAGTGGATGAGCACCTGAATTTAGCTGAACTTAAATGACAAATTGTATTAAATGCAACTCAACATCCAGGGCTCAATATAGCAATAACCCATGCCTGGGTGTGGGTAATGCTGGATTTACCCACGATTGGTGTGGTTTGGTCGCAAGGGTTTGGTCATGATTCAGATGGCACATTGCTGAGCTTTTCCCCTGAGGTTACGAGAATAATTCAAAAAAGCGTTGCGATTATCTTTTGCCTGAGAGGCCATCTTTGCCTCATAGTTTGCTTTGGCAGATTTGACCAGCTCTCTAATTTGTTTGTTTGTTTAGACTGGTGAATGTGTTTTGCATTGTTTTGTCTGTTCCTTCTTGGCTTTGGAGAGGATTTTTTTCCTTTTATTGAATAGTCTATTTATGCTAGGGATCCACCAGGGTGGTTTATTTTTGCCAGGAATCATAGGTTTGACTCAGACAGGTACTGCCTCCACTATGCAGCTATGAATGTGGTGTGGTTTTACAGTACTATTGTGTACAGCTCAGAGTAGACCTCAGTGACATCAGGTTTCAGAGGGGCTTAGAAGTTTAATAAGTTGCCACTTAGCTTGAGGAAATTGGCCTTAGCAAAGTTCTTAACAGAACTGGATTTTTATAGGGGTTCTAGGTTAGTTTTAATATGAAAGGAGATCATTCTGTGGTCAGATCTTACTGGGGGGAGTTAATGCACAGGAGGGAGAAACATCTCCTCATGTTCATGAGTACCAGGTCTAGGATATTTGTATCTCTAGTTGCTCCAGGGTGTTTCCGTTGATGAATTCCAAAAACCTCTGAGTAAGTGAATTAAGGGTTGTAAAAGTCTCTTAGTTGAAGTCACCCATAAGTATGGTGTTAGACTGAATGTTAAGAGAATCCAGTAGATTTAGGTTTGAGGTGTGGTTTTCCAGACTTTTGTTAGGGGATCTGTAGCTAGCAAGGATATGATAGGGGGTCACACCTATGGTTAGTTGAACATGGAGCAGCTCAAGCGAGTCATGCTGTTGGAGCAGTCTAGCAGTGTACTTGTCCTTTATGACCATACTGAGACACCACCTCCCTTTGTTTTATCCTGAGCCGAGGGGAATTGAAATGTATGAAAGGCACTGTAGCCTTTGATAGTTGGGGTGCTTTCCATGGTTCTGAACCATGTTTCCATTATTGCACATATGTCTGCGTTCTCCAGGGTGAATAGTTCTTCCAGGGAGTGCAGTTTTTTATTTAAACTTCTAGCAATAAGCAGCAGTATATTTAGGTAGCTGTGAGTGATTTTTGTTATGATGGAGGATTTAACAACTTGGCAGGGCCTAAAAATCCACTATGGGGACAGATAAACTTTTTTCCAGTATCCAGAAGCCAAGTGTCAACAAGTACAAACCATCGTGGTTTGCAATCATGTCTCCCCAGGCTGACAGACATAGGATCCTCTTGTTGTGCTACCAAAACCTAAGCCAATTATTGAATTCAGTCATTTTTTGCTAGTACTGTGACATCATCATTGGTGAAGGTAGGATGCTACTCAAGGCTAGATTCATGCTCGCCTGGAACACATATTGTCATCATGTCTCTCTTCATATAGTCCAGTGAAGTACATCTTAGGTCATTTAGTCCCACATGGATTATAACCATGTCATACTAGTACTTGTGGTTTAAAGACCCAAGTGCATACATGATCTGGTGGATAGTGGCTCCAAACAGACAGCCCACTGTGTTCTTCTCCTTATTTAGCCTGATAAGAGGAATATCAGAATATCTTACAATGGAATCTCCAATAACTAGAATATTTGGCTGCATGGTGTGCTGCCTTATGGAAGCAGAGGTACTAAGATTTATGTTATGTGTTGTGTGAGGTGCTGGGGTTTTTTTGAGTATGCATGGGGCCACTGAGAGATTCTTTTAGGAGGTCTTGGAGATTTGGTTAGATTACATGTGAGTATCTCCACATATATGGGTCTATGTGCTTGTTCCTTATTTTTGGCAGTGAGTGTTTTGGATGTAATGCTGACAGCCTGGTTTCCATTTTTCATGTGTGTATATGAGAGCTTTATCTTCAATGACATTGTGTATCTATATCCCTCACACACTGTGTATTATAAAATTATATGGTTGTCAGGGAACATGAGACAGTTACTGCACTCATGATGCCCATATTCAACAGACCAGAAACAGAGATGACAGGGAAGCATCTATCCATTATACCAGATCCTTAGTAGATGGGATGGAGTAGGGGAAAGAGTGTTTAGTAGTATACTATAAGATGACCTGCAGTGATGCTGCCCTCTGCAGAAACTGGCAACTCTTTGAGCAGCTATGAACAGTGAAAGACTATGAAGACAGCTTCTTATAGAGGATTTTAAACTAGAGAGGTTTGCTTATATAAAAGGCATGAGTAAGGCTTTTATACCAGCAGGATGAAAGACTTTTACACAGTTAAGCCCTCAGGCCAATCAGATAAACACACAATAAGTCTTCCACCAGCAGTTCCCAACTCATTTGGGTTGAATGAGCCCTCTGCTCCCACAGGAATTTGGAATAAAACCCTCAATATAAAAAACTGATTTTGAGCTCAAGTACAGTAAGAAATGGTTTGCAACAAAAAGCAGAACTCCTGCAGTATCAGGAATCCTTAGAAATAAGTTTACACATCCTGAGAAATGTTCACAAATACAGAAAAATGTACGTAAATGTAGGAAAACTTCTACAAACACAGACAAACTTTGCAAAACTTAGAAATATTTTGGCCAACTGAGGAGAAGTTTGGAAGACTCAGAACAATTTTTGCAGTATCAGAAGCAGTTAGGACATATCAGAATACTGTTAAAATTACCTGAGAGCAGTACAGTAACAAACAGAAGGCATTCCTTTACCAAATGCAGATTGAAAAACAGTGATAAATTCAACCAAATCAATAAATGCAGCACAGAACTGTTAAATAGAACTGAGATAGAACAAGTGCAGAAATCAGTTTTGTTGGTCCACAGATGGTTTTAGATGCAATCCATGGTCTTATAGTCAGAGGTGTCCAAGCTGTTCACAGGGAAGCTCTGAATAAATGAGCCACTCTGGCTGAATAAATTCAGCCAGAGTGGGATTTCAGGAAGGAGAAGAGAACAGTTGAGAGAGGATACTAAGGAAATGGCACAACCTCTGGATACTATCTCCCCAATCCAACTGTCCTGTGTGATGAACAGCCTCCAGAGAGGGCCATTTGGGCAAATCACCAAGAATTCTGTCATTAACTCCAGGAAACAGAACTGTGAAACCCCTGATTCTGTGGACAATCTTTGCTTTAACAGTGGCAGTTATTACAGAAACCCCTGTGAATGTTTTGATTTCTGTCAGAATGCTGCTCAAATGGAAACTGTTGACCATTTTTGAACCACAAATTATGGGCACTCCTCTGGTTAGAGAAAGTATTGTCTGAGACATGGAAATCTTTACAAGAGCTGCAAAAGATGATAAGCTTTAAAGAAGGCTTTTAACAACTATGGTAAAAATGCCAGAGCTTTTTTTAATTGTAATTCTAATAGATGCTATTGTGTAAAATAACATCTATTTTTAAAAACTGAATGCCACAGTGAACATCTGTTTAGCTACCCTTGGCTACAGTGACCTGTGGTCATTATATAAAATAGTTTGGCCTTTATATAACAGTACTTTTGCACTTAGTTTTTCTAAAGTAATTTTAAATCTTACATTGAGTAAATGACATACAGCTACAGAGTCGAGTTCACTGTTGCTGCAGCTGTTCCCAAACAGAAGCTTGGTGGTTCAGGTATTCATAAAGTAAAAAAACTCACTTGCTTTTGTCATTCAACAAGGAATGTAATATTTCCTGCATCAAAAACATATGCGTTAATGCTATACCTCACATTTTATTTAATTTTCAGTTAACATTACATGTAAAACATCAGGATGGCCAAGTGGTCTAAGGTGCCAGACTCAAGGGTTAAATTCCTTCTGTGGCTCATGAGAAATCTGGTCTCAGCATGGAGGTTTGGGTTCAAATCCCACTTCTTACAGGTATTGCTATTTAACTGTAGCCTCCAAACAGACATCATGCCCTATGAATGAACAACAGCAACAGTCATCCCTCTGCACAAAGGTGGGCTATCTACAGACCCTGGAAACTACAGACCCATAAGTCTCTCTAGTCTCATATGCAAAGCCATGGAAAGAATTATCATAGACGTGATCAGTAAGTACATAGGAAACTTCCAGACACTGGACCTAGCCACATTTGGTTTCATCAAGGGCAGGCCTTGCCTACTTAAACTAGTGGACTTCTTTGAGAAGGTTGCCAAAGCAATAGATGAGGGCAAAATGGTTCACACTGCCTACCTTGACCTGGCCAAGACATTTGGCACAATACCCCACTCAGGCTTTGTTGACAAACATAAAAGGTTAGGTACATACCCTTATGTCACCTAGTGGATAGTCACCTGGCTCACAGACAAGACCCAGGTAGTCAGAACTGGAGAGTCCACCTCTACAAAGAGGCCATTTACAAGAAGAGTCCCTCAAGGATCAGTCCTGGGACCATTCCTTTTTGGCATTTACATCTGTGAAGGCAAGGCCAATGTCAATGGCCTCTGGCTTACTAAATTTGCAGATGATTGCAAATTATGAATGGTCATTAAATTGTCTGCCAACACAATTGTTCTCCAGGAATGGCTAACACAGATAAACAACTGGTGTCAGAGCCATGGACTAAAACTAAAGAAATGCAAAATAGTACCCTTCAGGAAGTCATCTAGCCCTGGTAACTGTCATATTGACAACACACCCCTAACATCTGACCAAGTAGTCAGGGACTTGGGGAAACAGACAGTAAGCTAGCCTTTGACCATCACGTGTCTGCAGTAGTGAGGAAATCTTTTTTATGTTGTGCAACTTATAAACAAAGGTATGGCATCTAGGTCCAAGGAAGTCATTGTTCTACTGGATTTAGCAGTCATCACACCTTTCACTGAGTACAATACCCTCTTTGGTGTGCACCTAATCAGGCATATCTAACAACTGGAATGTCCACAGAGGATCCTCTCTAAAAGAATACAGGGCACAAGTAACATGTCCTATGCAGGCCACCTCAAGGCCCTATCCCTGTATTCTATCTCCTACAGGCTTTTGAGGAGAGATCTATGCCTGAAATGCATGACATTGTCAGACCGCACTCTGATGGACCTCCTGCATATCCACAAAACAAATAGTACCAGAATTACCTGTTTTAAAGACTTAAACCTTGGACAATTGGATAGGGAGCAGGAAATGCATCTCTTGTTTGGCACCTATGTTTCTAATGGACACAGGCAGCCTGTAAATAATTCATCTTCCAGGTCCTTGCTTGTAAACATTTCATTTCCCAAGCTTCTGCTTACACTTATCAAGGCTAGCAGAACTTGTCAGAGAGTTGGGATGCATGCCTATGCTTTAAAAAGGCCTTTGTGGTCATTAGCCTAGTAAGCACCTATGAACCTATGAACATGACAACTAGTTATCTCTAAATTTATGTCTCCCATTTCAAGAAATCATGAGCTTAAAAAGACAGTCAGATCTGAATCTTCATCAAGGGAGTACTTGTCATCTGCTAGGCTAACCAGATGCCTAATAGCCAATGCTTGTATGCAGTTACTGTTGGTCTTTTATTTGATAGGGTAGATGAACATTGTCAGTACAAATATATATATATATATATATATATATATATATATATATATATATATATATATATATATATATGTGTGTGTGTGTGTGTGTGTGTGTGTGTGTGTGTGCGTGTGTGTGTGTGTGTGTGTGTGTGTGTGTGTGTGTGTGTGTGTGTGTGTGTGTGTGCCTGCCCTCAAGGTGAATTTTTTATCTATGTCTCAAACACGTAACAACTTGGCTATGATAAATGACCCTATCATAATCTTCTATGTTGGAGTGTTCTGTGCTGGCCCTTAGGCCCAAACACAGGGATTTCCAAAACTATGAAACTAGTGATACTGTACAGGGTAAAGTTCCAATTTATTTTATTAAAAATTACAGTATGTTTTTAATGTTTAAGGTTCTTTTGTTTACTCAGTTTATGAATAGATACATGTGCAATATGATATTATAAAAATGCTTAATTCAATGATATAAGTTACAGTAGCAAAATATTCTGGATAATCGATAACATGTTACAAGGTAAAAACTGCAATCACTTACTCTATGAATTTTGAACTCCGCTCTTCTACCTACCCCCAATTCCCACCCACCCCCAGGGGTCCTATTCTTATACTTCCCCAGCCACACCTCCTATTCCCAACTTTCCTATCCTTATCCTCCCCCTGTGTTTCTTAACACACCCCTCAACACACCCCTTCTACTCTTACCTCTTCCTCTTTGTCTTCTCTACTACCTTTCCTACTATTTTAGCCTTTCTCCTCTTTTTCTGTATATCTCTCTTATCCTTCCACTCTCTTCACCAGTCTTACCCGTCTTTTATACACTATAGCATACTGTAGTTCTCCCCCAACCTTCTTAACAGGCATACTTCCACCTATTTACCTTACCACCTATATCTTTCTCTCTTATTTCTCTTTTTCCTTATTTCTGTAAATAATGACTCCCTGCTTCCCAACACTCCTTACTCTATCAGTCCTACTCTTAACCACCCTATTTTCTACTTACCATCTTACCTTCTTTGAAAACTCACTTACCATCCTGCCTAATTCCACACAAAAACAGACCTCAACCATATGCACCTTCACATCATACCCCAATGCCAAATCCACCCATAACTATATTCTTCCTAAATTTCAGACTATCTCACCTCACCTATATCCTACCCGCAGATATAAAACCTAAACTTCTAACCTTACTAAACAATAACATCATAACCAAGCTAGGTAATCCTACCTTACTAGATGGTGACATACACCCCAACCCAGGCCCAGCTGACCCCTCCCCTCAATTATGCTCTCCTAATCTCAATAATAAATTCCTCATAGGGCACCTTAACATTCAAAATATAAACAATAAAATACCCCACCTTCATGTCCTCCTAGACACCTATTCTTTTGACATTCTATGCCTCTCAGAAACCTGGCTAAAATCAGGCACTAAAGATTCTGGGAATACCCCAAGGCTATAATATACTTAGACAAGACCGAACAAAACGTAAAGGTGGTGGGGTAGCAATTCTTTTTAAAAATCAACTTAACATCACTACTCTACCAACATGTCCAAACCAGGATAGCAAAATAGAAGCCATCACAACTGAACTCCAGCTAAATGCTAAAAAAGCCCTTTATATCATATGCATTTATCTACCTCCAGGCAACAATATTCCAATATTAGAAGACTTTCTTAGTTGGGTTTCTACCACCTACCCACAGGAAACTATAATCCTAGGAGACCTTAACATAGACTGGAATACTATTAAAGTTGAAAATCCCTCCTCTCATATTAACCTAAACGGTTTCTCCCAAACTGTCACCTCAACTACTAGATTCAATAAGCACAGTAAAAGAGAGAGCATATTAGACTGGATACTCACAAACAATGCAAACAAAATATATAAAGTAGGTACCATGCCAGACGATGTCAGTGATCACTCCCTAACTTATATTTCTAGAGATAAGTCAGATTGTGTAAACATCCCAAATATTAGACAAATTCGCTCTACCAAGCATTTTAATATAGACCTTTTTCTAGCTGAACTCAGCACCTGTAACTGGAATGCCTTAAAAACACTTCCTCTTGAGGATGCAGTTTTATTCTTTAATACTACTTTCTTATCCATTCTTGATAGACATGTTCCAGAGCGTTCCATTAGAATGAAGTCAAAAACAGCCCCATGGCTTTCCAAAGACACCAAAAAACTCATCCTCGCCAGAAATAAAGTTTGGACCAAATGGAGAAGCCACAGAAATAGCCCTGATTTTCTTCACTTCCGCCAGCTTAGAAATCAGGCTAAAAAATCTATAATCTCTGACAAAAAAAAATTCTACTGTGAACTTCAGCAAACTCATCTTAACAACTCCAGACCAGACTCCTCCTTACTATTGGTATTGCCTGTCCGCTTGCCCGGGCGTATCTCCCGGCCGAAAGGAACCCCCCCCTACCCTGGCTCAACTACCTGAGGTCCCCAAGACCCAAATAAAGCTCCTACCGGGACGACTAACCACTGTGAAAAGCCCTGACCAGTAATTTACCTTACAAAAGGGGAAATTGAAGAACTTCCACGTAACCTAACTTAAGCTACAGGGAACCCCCCCCTACCCTGGCTCAACTACCTGAGGTCCCCAAGACCCAAATAAAGCTCCTACCGGGACGACTAACCACTGTGAAAAGCCCTGACCAGTAATTTACCTTACAAAGAAATTGAAGAACTTCCACGTAACCTAACTTAAGCTACAGGAACCCCCTACCCTGGCTCAACTACCTGAGGTCCCCAAGACCCAAATAAAGCTCCTACCGGGACGACTAACCACTGTGAAAAGCCCTGACCAGTAATTTACCTTACAAAAGGGGAAATTGAAGAACTTCCACATAACCTAACTTAAGCTACAGGGTAAATTTATAGCATATTTCTCTCGTTAAAAGCTAATAAGTATATCTAGTTCCAGGAACCTGGAAGTTGATGAAACTTACCTGGAAGACTGCTCTCACTAAGACCCTGGGGAATCCTGACGGTGAAAGCTAACGTCAGAAAGTTATCAAATAGTCCCTCAGGTATTCTGCGAACATTTACTCCTCCTTACTATTGGTATTGCCTGTCCGCTTGCCGGTATCTCGGCGAAGGTAACTCACAGTCAGTCAAGAAAAACTCAAATCTGTGTAATACTGCATAGCCTGGTAGATTTATGTGATCGTATTGGCTCATTTCAGCTTATTTCTACTCTGCAATGTACTGAGATAGTTTACTTTTGTTGTGCGAGTCTACTCTGTTTGGTAATGTAATTTGCGTGTATACTGTCTGATGATTACAGCCTTATACAAGTCATATTGCCAGTGAATGTTTATTTGTAAGACTGTGTATGGTTCTCGGACAACTAACACTGTTGTTGGTGCGAGACGACTTTGTGGCGTGTTTGCCTGCTAGTCGCAGAGGTACAAAGCTTAATACCAATGCTCTCCACGTGCCGCTGACGCATTTCTAGCGTCTTTTTACTTAGTTAAGTACAGGACAGGACCGAGGATATCTATAGCTACTATTAAGGTTCTGTATGCAATAATGGCACATACTTGGCCACAGTTGCTGTTATCTAAATAGTGACATGTTTTTTAGTTGCTGCTGCCGTAATCTAAGCATCTACACTGCACGTGTCTGCTAATAGGAAGCTGGCGGCTTCCTTTCTAACCCAATGTATGACCAATTGTGTACTGCATATTCTTATGTTGTTATAGAGAGTGCTCATTATAACACTGTTAACTGCTTTGAGCTGTACTTTGGTAGCGGGAAAAACCTAAACATTGCAAAGGTGCGTCATTCCAACTGACACACTGAATGGTTATTATCTGTTTGTGTCTGTGACACGCTCTGTTCTCACATTGATCTTTAATAACATTTGCTTACAGACTGTACTGAGGATTATGCTGCTTTAAACTGTGTAACCTTACTTACTCTAACATCCTATCTCCTTCCCTCTTATCACAGGAACCCCCCCTACCCTGGCTCAACTACCTGAGGTCCCCAAGACCCAAATAAAGCTCCTACCGGGATGACTAACCACTGTGAAAAGCCCTGACCAGTAATTTACCTTACAAAAGGGGAAATTGAAGAACTTCCACGTAACCTAACTTAAGCTACAGGGTAAATTTATAGAATATTTCTCTCGTTAAAAGCTAATAAGTATATCTAGTTCCAGGAACCTGGCAGTTGATGAAACTTACCTGAAAGACTGCTCTCACTAAGACCCTGGGGAATCCTGACGGTGAAAGCCCGCTCCTCTCCCTCCCCCCTTATCCCACCCGCCCCCAGTACCACTACATTTATAGCCAAAGCAAGCCCCTCCCACTTCCCCCCCCTGCAAATCCAAATCTCCTCTGACTTACCCTATTACTCCTCCCACTCCTAGGCCCACCCCCACCACCAATTCTAACACTATATCTCCCCCTACCTCCATCATGGCCAAACACATCTATTCCATCACCCCCTCACACTAATAGTACTCGTGACTCTCTATTTCTTAACAAAGTATGAAAACCAATCTCTGTTAGGAATCCCCTTCCATAAGCGCCATACTAACTCCAAATCCAACCACCATGTAGTTTCTATCCCACCTTCACTCTACCAGGGCAAAACTGTAGCCCCCAAAGTAGTCCATCCCACACTTTACCACCCCAAAACTCAAACTAACAAAACCAACATCAAATTACTATTTAAACTACAAAGATTCCTGGTTTACCTGAAAAATCAAATCAACTTAGATGGTGATATCCATCCCAACCCAAGACCCACCAATGTACCAGATTCTAACCCCACTAAACTAACCAGAAAACCTACTGACTCCCTTCTAATATTACATCAAAACCTAAGAAGCATTAACAATAAAATTCACAACCTACATGCCATGATAGAAACTCACTCTCCTGACATTATGTGTCTAACTGAAACATGGCTAAAACCTACCACTAAAGATCAAGAGATCCTCCCACCCGGATATAATATCTTCAGGGCCGATCGCATTAAGAAAAAAGGGGGCGGAATAGCTGTTATGTTCAGAAATACCCTGAGTATCCTTAGAAATCCGTTACAACCCCCTATTATCTCCAACCTAGAACTTATAGCCCTAAAAATATGCCTAAACACTCAAAAAAACATCAACCTCATAGTTACCTATATCCCACCAGGGAAGAACACAGAAAGCCTAGAGCAAACCCTAAGCTGGTTAGCCACCAACTACCCACAAGAAACCATAGTACTTGGGGACGTCAATATTGACTGGTCTCTCTGTTCTACCAACACTACCCCGCAACCCATTAACCTACATGGTTTTTCCCAACATATTTCATCCCCAACTAGGATAGGCAATAATCTACAAAAAGAAAGCACCATTGACTGGATCCTTACCAACAGAGACTCAAACAACTATACCACAGGTACCCTTCCCAGTGATCTCAGTGACCATCTAATAACTTATATTATTAAACATAAATACCTAACTTCCAACCCCCCCCGCTATATAGACTTATCAGAAACAAAAAGAAATTTATCCCACAGCTATTTCTTGATGACCTAAAATCCTGCAACTGGACCTTATTAAAAACTCTACCCCTCCAGGAGAGTGTGTCCCACTTCAACGACACTTTCCTTAAGATACTTGACGCACATGCCCCACATAGACAAATTAGATCCAAAGTCCGTATAGCTCCCTGGCTAACTAGTGAAACAAAAAACAAAATTAAACTCCGTGACCAAGCCTGGGATACATGGAGAGCAACAAAACCCCCCCAAAATCGTACTAAATTTCAACAACTAAGAAACAGTACCAAAACAGCCATTACCCAAGACAAAAAACAATACTTCTGCCTCCTCCAGGACAAACACCAGAATAACCCAAAACAATTCTGGGCTGGTTTTAACAACCTCCTGCGCCCAAGTAAAACTACTACCCCAACCCCCGAGGTACTTATTGAGAAAAGTCAGGAAGATGTAGCTAATACCTTTAACTCCTTCTACACCAAGACAATCCAAACTCTAGCCAATCAACTTACCTCCAATCCCCCATCAACCACAAAACCACAAGACACTGTCCCTACCCCTTTCACTTTAAAGCCAGTCTCTTCCGCTTACATACGCCTCTTAAAAAGCTCAAACCAACCACCCTTGCGGCTGACCACCTCCCAGCGAATTCTTACAAATTGCCTGATGTAATTGCTTACCCTATATCAATCCTTATCAATAGAACCATAACTGAAGCCAACATCCCCTCTATCTGGTAGATCTCTTACATCATTCCGCTTCACAAAGGAGGTAACTCCACAGAAATATCTAACTATAGACCAATAGCTATACTGTCCCCAATAGCGAAAATCATGGAAAGATGCATCCACAAACAACTTCTTCACTATTTAACCTGTAATCATCTCCTGTCCAACTCCCAGCATGGCTTTCGCCCCCACCACAGTACCACCATGGCCCTCCTTTCCTTTGTCGACTCCATTAATAACAATCGTAATAACAAGCTAATATCCTCCGCCCTCTTTCTTGACCTATCAAAGCTTTCATATGGTCAATCACCAACTCCTTCTAAACAACCTTGCAACCCTACATCTGGACACCCCAGCACTAACCTGGTTCCAGGCTTACCTCACTGGTAGGCAACAAGCTGTCCGTGGCAAAACAGACTATCAGGCCTACTCCCCAATACCATTCGCATTCCTCAAGGCTCAATTCTGGATCCACTTCTTTTCCATCTTCATAAATGACCTACACTCAGTCATCCCTAAATCCACCTGCATCCAATACATGATTCCACCTTGATCTGCTCTGATGTCTCTCTCCTAAATCTCCAAACTACCACTCAACACTGTTTTTCTCTAGTAGAAAAATGGTTCACCGACCTGAAACTCCTACTTAATCCAACTAAAACCAAACTACTACTATTTTCTCCCAACGTTTACTCAACCCTAGGAACAGAACTCACAAGTAACGACAATACAACCTTCCATGTTAAATCCAACAATGGGACTATCATAACCCCTGTTGCCAGTACCAAACTACTAGGTGTAACTATAGATCATAAACTCAAATTTGACACTCACATTACACAAACTGTAAAATCACTTAACAAAAAACTAGGATCCATGTACAGAATAAAAAACTATCTAACCCCAACTGCCAAATTAACTATTGCCCGCACACATCTTCTCTCCACCCTCCTCTATGCCTCCCCAGTCTTTTCTTTCCTCAACAAACGTGAACTTAACATGCTCTCTACTGCCTACAACCACATTGCTAGATTTATTACTGGATCCCCCTATCGCACCCACCATTGTCTCAACCTGAGGAAACTTGGCTGGTTGGAACTCCCAAATCTTCTTAAACTTAACCAACTCACTGAAGCCTGCAAACTAATCAACCAACCGGATAGAACTCCCTCACTATCTAGCATTTTGACCCCATATACTAACCTCAATAGCCTTCGATCATCCAACAGCACCCAGATCCGAACCATCACCGCTAAGAACTCAGGTGGTGATGCCCTCTTTGCCAACTCCATTGGCAAACCATGGAACTCCCTGCCAAACTACCTTAGAAGTACAACCTCACACCATCAGTTCAAAAACGACCTAAAAGAATATCTCAAAAAACAATGGCTATGCCCATGTCGTGAACCTGACTAAACATATATTCTCAACCCCTTCCAAATGTCCTAAATCTATCAACAATGGCAAACATGTTTATTCTTCTTGAAATGCTCTATTTACTATTTGTTTATAAGATACCTCAGCTATGTATAACCTTCTGTTTGCTCTGCTGTCATTTCAACAACTATGTAAAAAATTTCTCAATCATCGTGTATTTTGAAAAATGTACATTATTTTTTTTACTGTTTTTACTTGTATCTTTAAATTGTATTAACTACTATATTGGAGCTTTTCTCCTCGGGCCTCTACTGAAAAAGGATATGTATCCAGCTAGACTAGCCCGGTTAACAAATGGAAAATAAATAAATAAAAAAATTTGGTTATCAGTAAATAGACTCCTCTCCCCAGGTACAGCCAAAACTCCCTCCCCACTAAATGCCAACCCAGACACCCCTCTCCTAACTTCAAATACTTTTAACTCTTTTTTTACGAAACTATTCAACCCCTAGCTAGACAAATGAACACCAACTACTACCCCCCAAACAACCCAGCTAACTCTTCTTACAACTTCTCTCTAAAACCTTTATCTACTTCTTACATCTATAGACTCATTCACAAACTGAAACCATGTACACCTTCAGCTGATAAGCTGCCCTCAATTTGCCTCCAAAAAGCAGCTAAAGAAATTGCACACCCTATATCCATACTCATAAACAGAACTATCCAAGAGGGATCATCCCAGACATCTGGAAAGTCTCTCATATTATTCCACTACATAAAGGTGGCAACTCTATTGACTACTCCAACTATAGACCAATTGCTCTCCTTTCACCCTTAGCAAAAATTATGGAGAAATGTATTCACCAGCAACTAGTACAACATCTGTCTCTACACAACATTATAGCACACTGTCAGCATGGCTTTAGACCTCATCACAGCACCACCACTGCCCTTCTTTCTTTTATAGATACTATCAACAAAAATCGCAACAAAAATCTTCTCTCTTCTGCTCTTTTCATTGATCTCTCAAAAGCGTTCGACATGGTCAATCACTCTCTCTTAACTAACATTCTTGAATCTCTCTTGTTTGATAACCTAGCTATTAAATGGTTTAGATCATATCTTAGCAACAGACAACAAGCAGTCATATGGGGAAACCATATCTCTTCTCTTTTGCCAATTTCCATCGGAGTCCCTCAGGGCTCCATTCTTGGTCCTCTTCTCTTCTCCCTCTTCATTAATGATCTTCATTCTGCTATCCCCCAAGCAACCTGCATTCAATATGCAGACGATTCGACCCTTATTTGTTCTGCTCCATCCACTACAGAACTGATCTCACTTACCCAAAACATATTTAATACAGTTGAAACATGGTTCTTGGAATGTTTCCTCCTACTTAATGCCAAAAAAACTAAACTTCTCCTTTTCACCCCCACCACTCGAACCCCCCCATTAAATTTCTCCATCTCCTCAAACACTAACACTATCATCTCACCTGATTCAACAACAAAACTGCTAGGAATAACCATTGACAATAATCTCTCCTTCGATCAACACATTAACAACACCATCAAATTAGTTAACAGAAAAATAGGATCCCTATATCGAATTAAACCTTTTCTAACCCCAGCAACTAGAACCAAAATAGCCCAATCCCATCTCTTATCTTCCCTACTATATGCCTCCCCTATTTACACCAACCTTAAGAAAAACAATCTAACTAAATTAGCAACTTGCTACAACAATATTGCCCGTTTCGCCACTGGTAACCCCTTCAGAACCCACCATTGTCTTAACTTAAAACTTCTAGGCTGGCTCGAATTCCAAAACTACCTGCTAATCCCTCAACTCTCTACTGCCCATAGTATACTATACCAACCTGACAACACCCCAATTCTCTCTCAACTGATAATCCCCTATAATAATCTCAACTCCCTACGCTCATCTCATAAACTGATGGCCAAATCAATTAAGTCAAACAACTTTGCTGGTGACTGTCTTTTCACTAATACAGTAGGTAGACATTGGAATCTTCTACCTAGTGACATAACTCTGACTACATCCTTGCCTCTTTTCAAACAGAAAATTAAACTGTACTTTCAAAACCACTGGATCTGTTCCTGCAGCACACCTGACTAATTTATCTTACTTATTACTCTTACTCCTCTACTCCTTTCCTCTCTACTCCAACTCCTGTTTCTGATTCTACTACTATTAGAACTTTAAGTATTATACATTTTTCTGTAAAATTGTTGGATTTTAAGAACAGTACATTTCTTTTTTCAGAAAAATTGTTTCATTACTGTTGAATATCTCTCTTGCAATGGTATTAATCCTCATAAGCTGTTTTCTTAGTAATATATTTCTTATGTAATGTACTAGTAGATAGTGGAGCTTTTCTCCTCGGGCCTCTGCTGAAAATGGACTTGTTATCCAGCCAGACTAGCCCGGTCAACAAATGTAAAATAAAATAAAATAAAATAAAACATATGTCACATCTCAAAGTAAGGTGTTCTCCTGCAAAATAAAGATAGCAACATATCTTTCCAAGTTTGTCTTCTGTTACTCCAGTTAACTAAATAATAATAAAGTAGCCTATACAGTAACTAAAGTAATGATGCATTATGGGTTTAGTCCATTAAGAGCTAATAGCAGGAGACTGTATCTCCTTGAAAAGTTTTTTTTGGGGGGGTGGGCAACCTCAGCAGCAAAATAAAGCACAAAAAATGTTTTTTTGCATTGAAAAGTGTATAATTCATTACATCACAAATTGTAGGATTTATTACTGTAAGTAGTAATAGGGTTATTCTCAGTTCCAGGAGGTTCTTACTTATATTCACAGCAGCAGCAAGGTGATGACATCATTTTAGTACGCATCGTTTTTTTTTTTTGTTGTCCTTGGGATTCATTAACACCTACACTAAGTGTACACTCTTCTGAGTGAACAGACAACACAAGCATAACTCGCACCTTTGTCCTCCTAATTTTAGTTTTTCTTGCAGTTTTAAATACTGAGGGGGATTCATAAAGGTTACCACAAAGTGTAGATGACATGTACACTTAGTATAATTTTTCTGAGTGACTAGAAAACACAAAAAATGTGGGAGAGAAGTTCTTGAATACAGATTGTGTACACTTAGTTTATGTGATATTGAATCTGTTTTTTTTTTTACTATACATTGAATTTGTTTGGGGGTATGACTTCCTGTGCATGTGTGCCTTGTCTGATCAAAAATGCCTATTAAGAATTACCCTGTGATTGTTATTATCTGTACATTTCTTTCTTTCCACACTCCTCTACGGATCCCAAATATTTACTAACTTATGTAAATCAAACCTAAATAATCTTGAATCATCCTACAGCAAAATTGCCAAATTCACCACAGGCCTCCCTTGCAGAACCCACCACTGTGATGCACTCTTTCAACTCAACTGGCTAGAACTTCCTAATCTCTTAACCTTCAACTAACTTTCCATAGCCCATAAAATAATTCAGAAACCTAACAACTGCCCTGCGCTTTCCAACCTGATCAAATCCAATCCAAATGTTAGAGCTCTAAGATCCTTCAATAAACTAACATTAAAGATTACCCTGCCCCCCCCCCCAAACACACAAGGCCCTGCCCTCTACTCTTACAAAATTGCAAAGCACTGGAACACTCTACCTCACTCTATAACTAAAAACCCCAACTATCTTGAATTCAAACACCTCCTGAAGGCACATCTAGCTGATCAATGGCTCTGCTCCTGCCATACTCCTGGCTAACACAGCTCCTGCTGACAATCCTATCCCCCTCTTCCTAATCATTTCTCTTATTACTTCTCCCTCTCAAACTATCTCTTACCCCTCAGCCTCTGTTTCACATTCTGCACAATGCCTTTATTTGTCGCTTCACTTACTTACTTTCTAATAACATCTTCCTTCAAATAGCTAATGAACTACTATCTATCCCAGGCTAACTTGATACTAGTACATATCAGCCTGTGTCAGCCTCTAGACAGCTACTATCTATCCCAGGCTAACTTGATACTAGTACACATCAACCTGTGTCAGCGTCTAGGCACCTACTATCTAGCCCAGGCTAACTTGATACTAGTACACATCAACCTGTGGCAGCCTCTAGGCACCTAAATGCACTTCCTCCTTGTAAATACTGCAACTCTCTTTCTCAATATGAAAAGAATGAATTGCACTGATCCTTAAACTGTGCTAACTCTGGACACCCTAAATTCAAATTGTAAATACAGGTCAAACTTAAACTGTACTATCCCTGGACTCCATAAAAATTAAATTTGTAAATTCATGTCATATTTACAACTTTATAATCATTTTACTGTTTACTCTGCTGTATATACATTGTAGTCATTATTAGTTTGCTTATGTTGTTGTAGTACAAATTTGTTTCTGTATGTCAGGAGCTTTTCTTCCCGGGTCTCTGCTGAAAATGGGCCCCGGACCCAGTCGGACATTACCCGGTAAACAAATAAAATAAATAAGTAAAAATAAATAAAAAATTCTTGCATTGCATATCATTAGTTTGTTTTTACTTCATAACATGAATGAAATAAATCTTTTTTTTTCTAGTTCACCTGCCCAGTTATGAAGAGAATAAACGAGTGAATGAAAGATTAAATTAATAAATAAATGCTTTAAAAATTTCAGAAGAGTATTGAATGCGATAGATGTCTCCTGCATTTGCAGCTGTGTCTCATATGCCTTCCATTTACTTATAGAAATAACATACTACAGAATCCTCACTCTTTTTATATGTAATCTGTTTGACTACCTGTGTGGTTACAAGATGTTCATCAAAAAATGCTTGCCGTGGAATAAATGAAGCTAACCTTTCTACTGCATTCCCCATTAAAATGCAGCTCAAATTATATTCCAAGAGAAAAAAGGCTTCTTTTACAGCCTGAACCAATAAGCAACCACAAGTCAAACTGAGAACTAGCAAGTGCGGATGACCCAATACCTTCCCAGGTAACGGCAGATGCTAATTTGGTAAAATACCAAATTCAGGCTGTAAAAATGCAGCTTCAAAAGTGTAGAATCAATATCAAAAGTAACCAAGGATTTCAACAAAGTAGTGCAGTCCAAAAACAGCTTTATTCCAAAGAGTAAATCACAAGCGCTTTCTCCTGTTGGTAACGGGCTTTTTCAAGTGTACCAGTTAAATTGAAAACCATGCTTATATACTGTTAAAATCATAAAAAAACATGGTTAATTGGCTGCAGTTAATTAGTTAATTGTACGTTTCTGTTGTAAACAAATTATGAATATGGTCAACTTTTCCATATGAAATAATGCTTAAACCAGCGTGTTTCACCAAATACTGTTAAAATGCTCATATTAAAGCAAAAATGAAAGACAGTTATATTACATTGCTCTGAACATATTTAAAATGTAAATAACATTAAAAACAAACTTCTGAATGTGTCTTTTCCAGAAGTGTTAAAACCGAATGATTCCTAAACTGAATTGCTTAAAAACTTTCAGGTGCTATGCTGCGACAGAGACTTGTTATAAATGCGTACATTTAAATACTACATAAGAAACATATTCATGAATTAATCTTTAAATATAAAGTGAATGCCCAGTGTGGAAAGGAGACACTTAATGCAGATACTTTAATGCCATTTTAAATTATGCTAAAAACTAAAAAATGAAAAATGCAAGGTACAAGAAATGTGGTTGACCAAATATATTAAGTTGAATGTAGTGGAAAATTTGGGGGAAGATGTTCACTAATGGGGCTATTAAATAAGATAGTAAACATTATAACTTATTCCTTTTGGCTTTTAAAATACTAGCCAAGCTGAGCCCATCATCCAAACCTGGGTGTTTTGTGGCGTTCAATCTAATTTGCCACATAAGTTCTTTAATACTAAACGTTGTTTTACAGCCTTTTACAGCCTGGTTTTCAGGTGTTTGGCTGGGAGACAGAAGACAGCACCCCGAGAACAAGGAGAATGTAAAAAGAGGATTTATAGCAGACTGTAAGAGGCAGTAGGGACAAAAATGACATATAATTCTGATTTTTCTGGTTTGTTTGTGTTTAAAGGAAGAGTGATTTAGAAAACATCTTTAATGTTTTAGGTAGTTTCTTTCTATTTCTTAATCACCTTTACTGAATTATCACTTGTGACACAGGCAAATTTAAATTTATATAAAAGTAATCAAACTGTACCACCAAGTTCATGTTTATAAACATTATACTTCACATATATTGCTATATATCATATAACCTAAGCAACGTTACATAAATTATTCAATTTCTGCCTTTTTTTTAATAAGAAACATCTTTATTAAACCAACACTTATGACAAAAGCAATCATGCATTTATATAAATGAAAACAAACCACACCAATACAATCCCAGTTGCAAGCATTTTACATCACAAACCATACCAACACACTCCCAGTTGCAAACATTATACATAACTTATCATCTACCCAAGCATTTTCAGTCAAACATTATATAGCTCATTTAAGTCCTGCCTTCTTTTAAATCTCATCCCTCTTCTGTATGCATTGTTGCCACAATTCCCATTTTTCCTATGTAGTTTGCAACTACCCTTTTCTAAAGATCTCATTTCCAGTTGTTTTCTCTATTACTATATTCACTACTTCTAGTATAGTTTAGATTTTCATTTCCATTTTCTACTAATTGCTTTTTTGACAACCACCATAATTAAACACAGCAAGTCCGTACCATGTCTAGGCAATTCTGATTCTGCATCATAGTTCAGAAAAATCATCTCTGTCATCACACCAATCTGCCCACCCAGCATCTCTGACAGTGCATCCCAGAGGAAATCCTTAACATCCACGAAGTCATCACACTCCCAGAAAATATGTTCCCAATTATCCTTTTCTTCTCCATCACACCTCCAACATTTTCTGTCTACCTGAGCAAAAATTTTCTGGAGTCTACTTGGGGTATAAAAATATCTATGTAAACATTTCCAAGCAAAAATCCTAAATCTTCTAGAGCTTGTTGCATATTTGTGAGACATACAGATATCATCCCTTTGTTTCTTTGTGAATTGCTTACATCCTTTCTAACCTCCTCTGACTGATTCTTATAATTATCATGCAATATTTTATATGCTGTGCTAATTATTCCTTTTTTAATGGTAGCTTCTGTTATAGATTCTACTAAAAACTCTACCAGTACTGGTCTTTCACTTAGGACCCATATATTTATTTCTTTGTACCTATACTCTGACATCAATCCTTGATAGGGAAGGCAATCTCTAACCTGCAGTCCAAATAAGTTCTTGGGGCCTTCCCATTCTATCATGTTTCCCTCTCTAGTTACTTGCTCCCAATGCCTTAATTCCTTTGCCAGTTTTCTCCAATAAATTCCAGCCCCCTTAGGTATTGTCTATATCCCTAATTGCAGTCATCCCTATTGGCAGAATCTCCTTTCTCCATGTGTTGGCTTAGTTCTTAACATACTTTCTTCTACTTTATAGATAATATTCTGTATAATTATTGTTATTCTCCTTAAATACATGCATACATACAAATATTTCAAGCAGTGGCATTAAAAGCCCTTCTAGCTTGCCAATATACCATAACACTTGTTCCCATAATGTATCATGCTGTTCTTAATAATATCTAAACTAGTACTTGCTTTAATGTAATTTGGTAGTCTGTTCCATATATCAGCTACCCTGTCAGAGAACCAATTAGTACACTTCTCATTCCTATAGAATCTTCTACATAGGTTATCTGATGATTCTCTAGTTCTTTTTGATAACAATAAAACCAGGAACCTGGTAAAAGCACAAAACAATAAAACCAAAATCCTTGGACACCTTCTCAGCACCATAAAGTTCTTTTATTAGAGAACCAGACAAATAAGTTAAGCGCTTTCGTCAGCATAATCAGCTGACTTCATCAGAACAAGGTATTATACTGACAGTCACATGATACAATTTAAAAGTTTGAATTAAAGTGCAAATGCATAATAACATGTATATAAATAAAAATGCATCCAACATGTTAATAAAACACATGGATATAGTAGATATTCCTACAAAAATGTATTCATTAAAAACAAACAAGCCCAGGGAAGTTGATAAAAAACTAATAGCCTGAAACAACAAATATAAAAACAGTGCAGTAATCAGGAATGTCAAAACAGAATAAGTACATCAAAGCAAAAGTCTCATCACATCATGTCTTGTATGAGAGCAACCTTAGCAAACTACTAAAATTCAAACTATCATTTAAACCAGGGAAAGTAAGTGCATCTAGTCTCACTTGCCACCACAATTCCCTGAACTCGATGTATTCCTCCCAAGGACCACCCCCTAGGATCCTGTACCACTTTTTCAAGTACAAAAAACTTTAATCTGTGTCCAGGAAATTTGTCAATGTGTTTGAATAGGGCACTTGTATTGGTGCCAATTCTAATGTCCCTCAAATGCTCATAAATTCTCTCCTTAAAAAATTATGCTTGTTCTTTTTTTACTGCATTCTCCCTTGATTGTCATGACATTTACAGTATTCTAAAGAAGAACTGGCGTGTTTTTCATGGACAAGAGTGTATTTTAAGTAAAGTAGGGAAGGAGCCACATGTGATTTTTAGAAGAGGGTCATGTATTAAAAATCTTTTGGAAAGGAAAACTAGTGCTATTCTGTCTACTAGTGACCTAGGTACCATGAGGTGTGGATTTTGTGCCCAATGTAACTTTATTTTATGTTCAGATAAAGTTAAAATTAATTATACTACTATTAGATCGAAGGCCAAATGTTCTTGTTACACCCTAGGGGTGGTTTACGTGGCTTTGGCACAAATTGTAGTTGTAAATGTTTTTACATTGGCAAAACCAAAAGATGGCTTAAGGAGAGAATTTATGAGCATTTGAGGAACTTTAGGATTGGCACCGATACAAGTGCCCTATTCAAACAAATTGACAAATGTCCTGGACACGCATTCAAGTTTTTTGTACTTGAAAAACTGGTACAAGATCCTGGGGGGGGGTCCTTGGGAGGACTACCTCGAGTTCAGGGAATTGTGGTGGCAAGTGACACTAGATGTACTTACTTTCCCTGGTTTAAATGATAGTTTGAATTTTAGTAGTTTGCTAAGGTTGCTCTCATACAAGACATGATGTGATGAGACTTTTGTTTTGATTTACTTATTCTGTTTTGACATTCCTGATTACTGCACAGTTTTTATTTTTGTTGTTTCAGGCTGTTAGTTTTTTATCAACTTCCCTGGGCTTGTTTGTTTTTAATGAATGAATTTGTGTAGGAATATCTACTATATTCATGTGTTTTATTAACAAGTTGGATGCATTTTTATTTATATACGTTATTATGCATTTGTATTTTAATTCAGACTTTTAAATTGTATCATGTGACTGTCAGTATAAATATGGCTGTTAGCACTTTTTACCTTGTTCTGATGAAGTCAGCTGATTAGGCTGACGAAAGCACTTAACTTATTTGTCTGGTTCTCTAATAAAACAACTTTGTTGTGCTAAGAAGGTGTCCAAGGATTTTGGTTTTATTGTTTTTTTCTTTTTGATAACCCAAAACATTCCCAAAGGTAGTTGTCTCTAAATGCCCTATATACTTGAATAAGATCTCCTCTTAGATATCTATAAGAGACACTGTACAAGTTCAGATATTTTAGTCTTTCATAATAACTTAAATTTTCACATCTATGGATGCCCTTGGTATATTTCTGCTGTACTTTTTCCTGTTTACTTATGCTACTCTTGCAGGGTTTCCATATTGTTATTCCATACTCAAGTTTGGGTCAAATGTAACTAACAAACAATGACTTCATCATTTTTAATTCCCTAGACTTTATAACTCTTTTTATACAACCTATAGTTCTATAACAATCATTAACCAATTGGTTGTTATGATTAGAAAAACTCATAGCTGAATTTACCCATATACCCAGGTCCTTAAATAAGTCTATAGTTTCAATCACTGTGTGCTGCATTAAATATTCACCTTTCAGTTTATGTCTCCCAAATCTCATGTTTAGTTTTTGATATATTTATCAGTATATTATTCTCCTGTGCCCAAATGGTCAATTTAGTTAAGTTATTTTGCAGACATACCAAATCTGTAACACATATAATTAGTTTACCCAATTTCAGGTCATCTACATATAGACAGCAGAACACCTCAGATGAAAAAGGTAGGTCTGAAGGATACAATCTAAACAAATAAGGGCCTAGGACATAGCCCCGTGGGACACCCTGACTGTAACCAAGGATTTCACCTGTCCAGTTGTTGTACACTTGTCATGTCATATTTGTAAGCCATGCAGCTATTCATCTTATCAAGAGTACATCAATACTTAACTGTACTACTTTATTGATCAGTGTTTTGTGTATGACCCTGTCAAATGCTGAAGTTAAATCTATATAAATTACATCACAGCACAATTTTCATTCATAGCTGTTATTATATTGTTATAGAACATTATGTTACAGGTGGTAATAGATCTGTTTTCAACATACACATGCTGATACATGGTTTCAAGTCCCAGCCTCTCCAGTTCTGACAATAACTTACCCAATATTACCTTCTTCATTATTTTTCCACAACGTGAAAATAGACTTAAGACTCTATATGACTCTGGGTTTGTCCTACTCCCCTTTCCCTTGAAGACAGGTTTAATAAATGCATGTCTCCAATCTTGAGGAAGCTCCCCATATTTATATGACCTAATGAATAATAAATATAATGGTGCCGTAAGTTCTTGCTGAAGTCTTTTCATGTCATTGTTACTAAGTCTGTCTACTCCCTGTGCTTTGTTTGGATCCAGTTTGCGCAGTTATCTTTCAATATAATCTAATTTGATTCCAGTATCTGGGGTTACCTGGATGTCAGTGGGACAACTTATTACCCCTTTTGTGGAGCCAAACTGTTTTGCATAAGATTTTGTAAATATATTTATAATCTGTTGTGTTTAAGAATACATTTTACAATCTGCACACAGTTTATCAGTTTGGGCGTCTTTACTCCTTTCACATCTTATGTATCTATAAAAAGGTTTCCTATTATGCTCAATATCTGTATATAAATTTTCTTCAAAATGTTCCTGGTCTTAGCTCACACTACACGTAATCTATTTGTCCAGCTTGTTTATTTCAGTTTTCAAAGTAGTAGTTCAACCTCTCTTCCATTTCTTATATTTTTTGTCTCTCATTTTAATTAGATATCTTGTTCTTATGGAAGCATATCCCCCTGATGTTGTACACCTAGTTCCTGATGTCAGTCATTTTTTTGATTTTTTTGCACTCAAACAATTTCTTTTTCAAAACTTTCCACATTCCATCTGCAGTTTTTCAAATGAACACCTCACTCCAGTTAGTTTTACATAGTGACTGTTTTGCTTCCGTATAATGTGTAATTAACCTTCTGTGTGTTGGTTTAGATTTCAGTTTGGCAGAATTATCTAGCAACAAATTAACCTTTATAACCCCATGATCACTGCACATCAATGGTGGTAAAACTTGACTTGAAGTAACAGTAATTTCTTTAGGAACACAAACAATGTCTAGTATGCGCTGTCACATGGTAGATTTTTTTACAATATGAAGCAATTGTTGTTCCTGAATATATGTTCTGAATAATTTCCTTAATAAACTTTGTTGAATCAATATTGTTCCAATCTATTTCTGGTAAATTTAAGTCCCCAGCTAATATTATTCGTCCCTCCTGTGTTTCATGCAAGAAATTTGTGAATTCCTCTAGGTCATCTGCACTTGACTTTGGTGGTCTGTACACTCCAACAATTGTTATATGTTCCAGGATTGTCTTTATTTTCACAGTTACACAGTCCATAATATTGGTGTTATCACCAAACATGTAATAATCACAGGTCTCATAATTATCTTTAATCCCTATCGTAACACCTCCACCTGATTTTTTGTTAGAATGTTTGTTACAGTAAAAACATTTATACCCTGACAGAACTGGTTTCCAGTCATTTTTCTTTAACCATATTTCACAAACAATAACAACATCAATCTTTTGGGAACATAGTAAATTTTCCAATAAAAAAATGTATTATTAATAATGCTCCTAGCATTAGCTGCGGTGGTGGTGCTGCGGTAGCGTTGTCGCCTCACAGTAAGACGTTGTCCTGTTCAGTTCTCAGCTAAAGTGTCTTCTGTGTGGAGACATGGATGAATGGGCGTACCTTCGTTGAAGGTTGTGTGTCAGACCTGGCAAGTCGGTACGTAAAAATCTACTGCCAATCATTAGCGGACCAGAGTTCCGCTGTGGCAACCCCTAACCAGGAAAAGTCGAAAGAAGAATGCTCCTAGCATTAACAACCATCAGAGATGCATTAAAGGCCTACATCCAAAATCCCAGCCTCTCCTTGTTTCTTGAGCTTCCCCCCTGTTTCATCATCATCTCTTTTCACTTTGAATTATAGTTATTTGCTTGTGTTATGTAAAGGAGCCTTAACTGTGTAGCTCTGAAATACCCATTCAAATTGGGTAATCCCAATCCACTTATCCCACTTGACTCTTGCCATCTTCCCCTCCCAGATAAAGTCCTTCAGCTCCTTATTAATTGCTATCCACAACTTCTCTTCTGGTTGGTAAAAATATGCCTGACATGTGTGTAAGACTAATGGGACTAAAAACATTTAATTGCTTGTATCTTACTATCCATATCCCTATAACAAAGCTTCCATTTTCTCAGTTTTTGCATTATCTTTTGCTTAGTCTCTTCCTACATATCCATATCTGCCACACCAGAATCATTTTTAATCCATACACCTAAATATTTCATTTTATCATGACCCTATAACTATGGATATTGCTGAACCAGTTCATATGTGCGTAAATAATTTACTGCTATTGCCTTTGTATTAGCTTCATTAATTTTATACACCTAAAAGATCTGACACCGTCTCAAAATGTTCCACAACCCTGTAATTTCTCTTTTTAGTTTTGTCAGGTATAAAATTATATCATCTGCAAACAGAGTCATCTTTTCTTGAGTACCATACCAATCATATCCTTGAATTTCTGAGTCCCTTACTTTCTTTGCCAATGGTTCTAAATATAATGGCTAATAACCCTGCCTGGTTCCTCTGTTCAAGCAGAAATTATCAAAGAGGACCCCACCCATTATTATTTTTCTCCTCCAATCACTCATATGTCCTCCTAATCAACATCATATTTTTTTCAGGAAATGCAAATGCTTCCATTGCCTTGCTCATAAAGTCCCAGCTTACTCTGTCAAATGCTTTCTCTGCATCAAGATCCACCAACAACAGTGATATTTTCTTACATTCTGCTTCCGTCTGGATCATCAATGTTCTGTTAATGTTGTCAAATATTTGCCTCCCCTCCACAAAACCACATTGATCCATATCTATCAATTTTGACCTTATTTTGCCATTCTTTTAGCCATTATAGACGCAAACACTTTATAATCATGGTTTAGCTTTGAAATGGACCTGTATGAACCTGGATCTGTTGGGTCTTTACCATCTTTGGGTATTACAGCTATTAACGCTTTCTTCCAGGACATTGGTACTTCTCCTCCTCTGAAAATACTGTTAAACAAAACCTTCTGGAGCTTTATCAGTTTTTTTCCCTTCTAGCAATTTTACAGGAATACTATTTATTCCTGAGGACTTTCCTGTAGATTGGTTAGACATAACAATTTGTATCTTACCTCCTCCTATCCTAACCGTTAATAATTGAGCCTCATGTACCTCTAACCTTGGTGTATTTAATTCTTCCATAAACATTTCCATTTATATCTTTTCTTGATTTCCACATTTCTCTGCTTTATACAAAGTTTTATAGAATTTCTAAAATATTCTAATATCTCTACAGGATCTGTTCTTACCCTCCTTGTTATAGACTCCCTAAACTTGGTGACAGCACTTTTTACTTTCTGTTGCTTGAGTTGTTGTGCTAAAAACTTTTGTGCTCTTGTGTTATTATCAAAAAAACAGTTGCTTAGCAGCAGTCTTTCTAATATCATGTATATTACCAAGGTAATCCCTTATTTTCTGCTTAGTATTCTGCAGTTGATCATTATATTGTTCTGTGAGATTCCCCCTATTCTGCACTACTTTAACATTTATCAGTCCCTCTAAATAATTCTTCTAGCTCCCTTTATTTTATTTCCACCTTATTTTTAAACTCCACATTAATTTTATCCCACTCCCTAGCTATATTTTCAGAAGAAATTTCTATCCTCAGTAACAGCTCCAGAATAATCTCCATTACACATTCCTTAAATTCCTCTCTTTTCAACAGATGGGTTTGAAAGGTGCCAGTGTCTCATTTTTATTTACCCTGTGTTTCTGTTTTATTGGTGCATGATATGAAATAATTTTTGGGTGTGTATCAAGACCTTTAATTAAATGCACCTGTTCCTGTGAAATATAAATTCTGTCTAGCCTAGCCCAGTTTTTATATCTTGGGGAATAATATGTAAATTCCCTCCGAGCTCATATTATTGAATTCACATCTTCCATACCAAATATTTTCATAAATTTCTTCAAAATATACCCTGCTTCATTAAACTTTCCCTTCTGGGCCTCCCAGACACATCTTCACTGCTGCAAATCAAATTCCAGTCCCCACCTATAAGTAATATTCCCTGCTGAAAACTGATTATTTCTCCCAGAATTTTCTTAAGGTCCATTATAGCAGTTTTAGGTGGAATATAAATACACACCAGTGTAATCATCCTCCCTTGCAGTAGCACCTTAGCACTACTACAAATTTGCCATTATCTTTTTTATCCTCTTCAATAACTATTGGAGTTCCTCTTGCAATTAATATAAGTACTCCAACTTTCATTTGTCCCAGATATTCTGCTGAATGTTGGTCAATTGCTTTCATGCACAGACTGTTACCTCCACCTCATGTAGCAGTCATATCCTATGTAGAGAAACAACAAATGCAATATCTACATTTAACAGAGATTGCGCTGTCACTGTATTTGAGGTCCTACTTTTCTCCAGGTTGTCAGTTGACAAATCATTGGTGGCATTAAATCAAAGTACTATGTGATGTGCTTCACACTTGTCATGTATTTCTGTGCACCCAGCCTTAAAGTAGGATTGTTAAAACTGAGTAGCTGCATTACATTCTGAGGATCTTTGCCTCATTGCTGATAACACTTTTCTCAGTGACAATGCTGATGTTAATGTAATGTTCTTTCCATTTAACACAGAGAATTTTCCAGAAACATCTTTGTGGCAATTCTGTAAAAGAAGTACATGATTAATATCACTTTCAACAGATAAATATTCTTAATGTTTATAATGTATACATATCATAAGTATAACTTTAAATTATTTGTTTATTGCTTTTGTTGCCTGGGAAAGGCTGACTGGATGGAAATCCCAATTTCAGCAGAAGCCAGAGGGCAAAAGCTACACAAGGTAGACAGGAAAAAGTTACATACATGCATACATGCAAACATAGTGTGATGAATCATTTAAATATATAATAGTAAAAAAAACAACGATTGAACATAGCATAGTGAGGAAAAAGTGAGAAAACAAAAATACTGACAAATTACATGCAAACATATAATAATTATGGTACAGGCGAAACAATGATATGACAAATCATTCAAAGGTCGATCAGAATGAGTGTTTTCACTAACAAAGATTAGACCCATAGTATTTTATAATAGTAGGACAGTGGTAACCATTCTTAACAATATAAAGTTGAGGAGACAACAGTGCAGTGTATGTGGCCAAGTAAACATAACTGTACAGTATAAGACAGAAGATTACTGACCAAGTGGTCATTTTAGAGCAGGGTGGGATAGAGTGGATGAAGACAGTTTAGGGTATTAGACAGGTATGGTGCATGAGCAAAGCCATAAGACATTTAGGTGTTGCTTCAACAGTAATTTGAAGGATTTCAGCTTGTTAGTTTGAGTGAGAGTGAAATGGATTCCCAAACTTTAGAGAGGAGCACAGTGAGCCACCTACAGTGTTGTTTATTTATCTGGGTGCATTTACAATTTGTCAGTAGACTAAAGAACTTTACACTGGCATCAGTACTGGATAATATTGCTGAGTGTTTGGCATTTTTCGGGCTTGAAAATTAGACTGTTTTAGTTGTGTCAATATTAGATAGTGAGGCAATTCTAACCGATTTATCTGCTTTCATATCATGCTGTGATGAGATCCGTAAGTCATATTTAGCTATTTTGTTGGAAGGCTGACAAATATAGGAACAGCATATAAGAGGATGGGTAATACTAGAGTAGAGGCGATAACATGCCTAGCATGGTCAGTCAGGTAAGCTTTAACTTGATATAGGGTGCCGAGTGCTTTAACTTGATATAGGGTGCCAAGGTTTTCTACATTTTGCTTTATCATCATTATCATCATCGACTCCTTTATTCCCATAATCAACACGGGGGTTAAAGTGTGGCGTTAACTTTCTCAATTCACTGCCACTCTCCTACCTTCTCTGACAGTCAGTCCTTACTGTCGCAGCTCTTCTCTCACATAATCCATCATCTCTTTGCCAGATACCCGTGTTTCTTCTTGCCTTCTTCCTGTCTGTTCCAAATCTTCTTCACCAGATTGTCTCCTGCTTTTCTACACATGTGCCCAAACGTTATGTTGTTTGCTTCATGTGGTGGTCAAATGTTATGAGTTTATGACTTACAAGTTCAATTTTTGTTTGGTCAGAAGAAGTAATGGTGAAAAGAGGTTTAGCATCGGACTATAACTTAAGTGCAAACATAATAAGTTTAGTCTTCTTAATATTTAATGGTAATTGAGAGTTACAGATCCATGATTCTATGGGGTCAAAGGATTTCTATATCTGAGTTTGACATTA
The DNA here is from genome assembly GCF_019279795.1 of Protopterus annectens. Taxonomy (NCBI): domain Eukaryota; kingdom Metazoa; phylum Chordata; order Ceratodontiformes; family Protopteridae; genus Protopterus; species Protopterus annectens. The sequence continues at coordinate 1,974,917,905 of NC_056729.1, read as the reverse complement.
TTGTAGGTTTTTGGCAATGGAGATGAGCTTAGAATCATCAGCATACTGAATAGTGCTGTCATGTTTATTTGTAGTATGCAGGTCATTTGAATAGCAAAGGACCAAGGATAGATCATTGCGTCACCCCTATGTTCACCGCGACAAATGGAGAAATGTAATTTTCCCATTTTACAGCTTAAAGTTTATTGCTGAGGTAGCAGTTCAACCAGGAGAGAGATGAGTGTGGAAGACCTAGCGAGGAGAGTTTGTGGAGTAGTTTTGGGTGAGATATGGTTCCATAAGCTTTTGACAAATAAAGGAAAAGTGCTGCTACTAAGTTCTCTGCATTCCTGTTACTGTCAATAGTGTTAGTAAACTGAGACTATGTATCTTAGGCTGGTATGAACCTAGCATTGAGCAGCGTATTACTATCACCAAGGATGATGCCACAATATAAGCAAAAAATGATTCATCTCAACAACTGTCTGTCTTTCCGGTGTTATTCTAAGGGAATACAATATTTTAGCCTGGGATGACATGGTTAACAGACCACTTTGCTTTGCCAGGAATGGGCTGCACCTTTCCTCCTAGGCTTTTGAATACTGGCTAAAACTTTATCCACCTCCACACTGCCTTTTTTTTAGTCAATGTCAGATTGACAAACCTACCAACATAGCAAAATCAACTCAACTGAACCTCAAGGTGTTACTACTCAATGCAAGGAGCCTAAATAAACTCAATGCAAGGAGCCTAAATAAAAAACTCCACTCCCTCCAAGCCCTCCTCACACTCAAGAATATAGACTTCTGTGCAGTTACAGAGATATGGTTTAAAGCTGCAGAGTGTACCCCAGTAGTGCAAGGTTTAAGTGCCTTCCACATTTTTAGACCAGTAACTGCACAGACAAGGGCTAAGGGAGGAGGTGTTTTAATATACATGAGTAACAAGCATACCTCTAGGGTGGTCAATTAGGATAATGTGTTGGAGTTCCTCCACGTGTAGATCACCATAGACAAAATCCTTCACCACATCCTAGCCAGCTGTAGGTCACACACCATGCCCCCAGAAACTCACAATGCATACTTGGTCCTACTGGTGACACTTACCATCCAACCCAAAATCCTATTCATGGGAGACTTTAATTACCCCTCTACAGACTGGAAATCCTGCATGGCCTGGGGTGTCATGTTCACAAATATGTGACAACGCACCAACCCACAATCTTGTCCTCTCTGGTAAGGTCTGACAATAAAACTGTCTCTCTCAAAATCAAAATCAACTCTGTAATTCTTCCCATTAAAACCAGTAATAGTTAGGAACTATTCCAAGGCAAATTACCTTTTATTAATTGATGGTTTGTCAAAATTCAGTGCCCCACCAAACCTGGAGAACACAGCAACCTATGTTGAATTGCTGTCATGTCAATGGCTACTTAGAGGCTGCTGTATTTACCAAAAGTAAGCTCAGGACTAGCCCTAGAAACAAACCACCTATTCACATCCCAAATTAAACAGGGTATACAACAAAAGGCAGAACAAAAATATGGCAAAAGCAAGAAGGGTAATTTCCATAAAGATAAAAACTTTCTCATCAAACTAAATAAGCAACTAAGAGGGCTAATTAGGTCAAGCAAAGACAACTTTGAGGTTAAGATAGCCTCCCAGGTGAAATATAATCATAAGACCTTCTTCAGGTATGTCAGAAACATCAAGGGCAGCTCACAGCAATGTGCTGAACTGGTGGTTAATGGTACCACATTCACCAAGCCTCGCGATATAGCGAAACTTTTAATGGACAAATTCAGTTCCAACTTTACCTTCAACCCCCCCAATAAAAATTACCCTCAAACATAACCCTCAGACTATAACTAAAGAGCATATACTTGCTGCACTCACTACAGCCAAAAGCATGGCCTGAATGGGTCCCAATAATATCCCAGGATGCCTCCTGAACAGTCTAAAATATGACTTATCAGGATGCCTGGAGCATTATTAAACTATAGTCTTAAAACAGGCTTTGTGCCACATGAATGGAGGACTGTGATGATCATCCTCCTACATAAGGGAGGACCATCAACATATCCTGGAAAATAGAAATCCATTAGGCACAGCCATGGAAAGAATTACTGTGAAAATTATCAACAAGGCCATAGAAGACCTCTAAAAACAGGATCCATCTCAGTTTGGCTTTGTCGAAGGAGGGTCATGCTTATTGAATCTGGTGGGCTTCTTTGAAAAGGTTACTAAGACAATGGATGAGAGGAAAATTGTGCATACTGCCTACCCTAAAGCATTTGATACAATACCCCACTTGGACATTTTCAACAAATGTATAGAACTTGAAATAAATCCCTTTATAATACATGAGATAGTTAGCTGGCTCACTGATAGGACCCAGGAGGTTTGAATGGGTAAGGCCATGTCCCCAAAGAGGCTGGTCACCAGTGGAGTCCTACATGCCTCTGTCTAACCACCACATTTGCATATAATTGCAAACTGGTAGCAGTCATTGAATCTCCAAGATGAGAACATCCTTAAAGAAGGTCTAATGCAGACAAACACTTGGTGCCAAAGGTATGACTAAAAATTCAATGTCAAGAAATGCATTATAGTATCTTTGGGGAAGCTGGTTATCCGGGTAACTACATCATCAATAAAACACCCCTAAAAGTTGATTTATTAGTCAGGATCTAGGAACTCATGTAGATAGTAAACTAGCCTTTGACAAGTAATAAAAAAAAACAGACTGGAGCCAGGGTAAAGTTGAGCGCTTTCATCCCGTTTATTACAGAACTTCATCAGATAGTTGTTTTCTTTATATGTTTTTTAGCCTTTGACAAGCACATGTACAAGGTAGTAAGAAATACCTTCTATGTTGCACAGCTTATAAGCAAGAGCATGGCATATAGGTCCAGAGAGGTCAGCATACCACTGTACGCAGCCCTCATTAGATCCATTCTAGAGTATAATGTCCCCTTTGATATGTAATTTGCCAAACATATGCAGGAACTGAAACATCCATAAAGGTTCTTTACAAAAAATATTTTATTTATTTATTTTATTTTATTTTATTTTACATTTGTTAACCGGGCTAGTCCAGCTGGATGTATTTCCATTTTCAGTAGAGGCCCGGGAAGAAAAGCTCCAATAGTAACATAGCAATATAGTAACACACAAATATGTCATGCAGTATTATACAAAGAAAGGATGTTAAAATATTAAGTAATGAGCATTAATGTGAGGAAAATTACATTAGTTACCTCTAATCTAACAGGATAGGGTAAGTCACTTTACAGTATGATATCTGTGGTAATATACAGAACATTCAAATCTACATTCATGTCTTAAGTTATTTAATTTACTAGTAATAGTTACTACTTCCAGACAGGTATAGAAGTATTGATTAGAGAGAGGAGGCGGTATAGCAGTAGCGGTAGAGAAAGCAGAGAATTAGTCAGGGTTGCAATAGGGGCATAACCAGTGTGTCAGGAGATGTTTCTTGAGCCTTTGTTTAAAGAGCAGCAGGGAGGGTTGTAAAGTTAGATCAGGTGGCAGAAGGTTCCAGTGTTTTCCAGCAGTATTGGAGAACAAGGAGTCACCAGCCAAGTTATTAGACTTGCTTATGCTAGCAAGAAGTTTGCTAGAGGAGTGTAAGGAGTTGAGATTCCTATAGGGGGTAATAAGGGTGGAAAGTATTGGGGTGTTGTCTGGTTGGTAAAATATCTTATGAGCAATGGTAAGCTGGGAGAGTATCAAAATGTTTTTTAGTCGAGCCAGTCTAGTTGCTGTAGGTTCTGACAATGGTGAGTTCTAAATGGGTTCCCAGTGGCAAATCTGGCTATATTATTATAGGAGTTAACTAGTTTGACGAGATTACTTTTTTTTAGGTTAGTATATATGGGTGAAGCATAAAGAAGAGTCAAGATTAAATGGGAGTGGGCAATTGTAGTTCTGGATGTTGGAGTTAAGAAGGGTTTTATTCTATATAAGGAGCCCATTTTTCTATTTACTGTTTTAATGGAGTTATTAATATGGTTATCGAAGGTGAGGTTATTGTCAATTGTGATTCCTAGCAGTTTGGTGGTAGAGTCTGGGGATATAAGGGTGCCGTTATTGGATTTGAGTGAGAAATCTATAGGGGGACTTGCTGTTAGGTGTAAAGAGTAAGAGCTTGGTCTTTTTGGCGTTCAAAAGGAGGCAGCATTTCAAGAACCAAGCCTCTACTGTGCTGAATACTTTCTGGGTTAGAGAATGTAGTTCAGATATAGAGTTGGCAGAACAGATGAGCGTAGAGTTGTCTGCATATTGTATACAGGTGGGTTGAGGGATTGCTACATGGAGGTCATTGATGAACAAAGAGAAAAAAAAAGGTCCTAGAATGGAGCCCTGAGGGACTCCAAGGGAGACCGGCAGGTGGGAAGATAGATTATTTTCCCAGAGAACTGCCTGTTGCCTATTGTTAAGGTAGGACTTGAACCAGAGGATAGCCTTGGTGTCTAGAGAGAGGGATTCAAGGGTCTGTATGAGTAGGGTGGTTTGCCATCTCAAAAGCTTTTGACAGATCAATAAAGAGTGCTGAAGAGAGGCTATTGTTACTACGGTTATAGCTGATGGAGTTGGTGAAAGAAAGGAGAGCTGTGGTGGTACTATGAAATGGTCTAAAGCCGTGTTGGCAGTTAGCTAAGATGTTGTGTTGGGTTAAGTGGTGTATCTGCTGATGGTGAATGCATTTTTCCATAACTTTGGCTAAGAGTGATAAGAGAGTTATGGGTCTGTAATTAGAATAATCATTAGTTACTACCTTTGTGTAAAGAGATTTCCAGATGTCTGGGATGATTCCCTCATTTATGGTTCTGTTTATAAGGATGAATATAGTATAGGCAACTGATTTAGCTGCTTTTTGCAAGTATTCTGATGGTAGCTGGTCTGCAGAGGGGTTACATGGCTTAAGTTTTTGGATGATTTTTTGGATGTACGTAGTAGAGATGGGTTGTAGTTGGAAGGTTGGTGGAGTATCAGGTAAAGAGACAGGGAGACTAGTGTTGTCTGTGGATAGTTGATGGGCTAGGGATTGTATGGTGCCAGTAAAGAAAGTATTGAAGGCATTGGCAGTTTGCTGGGGCTATTATTATCAGCTTCTAGTGGAGATGGTGTGCTAGAGTGCCCAGGGTGTAGGAGTCTATTTATGCTTGACCAGAATTTTTGAGGATTATTATGGTGGGTTTGCTGTAGTTTCCAATAGTAGTTATTTTTGTCAGTGAGTATGGCTCTTTTTGTAATATTTCTTAACTGTCTAAAGGTTTGTTGCTCAGAGACAGTTCTGGTAGCTCTCCACTTAGCCCAAGATTTGTTCCTCAGCAATATCTTTTGTCTAGTGTCTTTTGACAGCCATGGGGCTGTCTTAGACTTCAATCTAATAGACCATTTAAGGGTGCATATTCATCTAGGATTGTTAAGAATTTAGAGTTGAAGTATTTAACAGCCTCTTCAAGTGGGAGAGTTTTTAGAGGGGTCTAGTCACAAGCATTAAGTTTGTTTTGGAAAAATATAGGGTTAAAGTGTTTCTGGGACCATGATATTCTATATGTGGGGGAGTTAGGAATATCATTTTTTTGCCTTATAATGTAAGTTAAAGTATGATCGCTTACATCATCAGGCAAAGTTCCAACTTTATAAGTTTGTTGTTGTCTGTAATAAGAATCCAATCTAAGATACTCTCTTTTTTGTTTGGTTTGTTAATTCTAGTAGTGGTGGTGATTGTTTGACTGAATCCATGCAGATTAATATGTGAGGAAGGGTTGTCAGTATTGATACACTTCCAGTCAGTATTAAAGTCACCTAGTATAATTGTTTCTTGTGGATAAGTAGTGGTAGGGGAGCGGAGTGAGCCCGCAGGGAGAACGGAGCGGGTAGCGACAGGAGCATGGCTAAGCTGAAGGGGAACAATCAGTGAAATGCTAATTATTGAAGGAAAGTTTAGTTGTGGGTAAGTGTAGAGTCAAGGGATACAGTGATAGTGACAGTAGGAGGATAACTGGGTGCTTTCAGTGAAAGTAAGGAGAATAAAGGAGAGTAATATTGGGAGAAAACGTTTAGATATCAGACTTGTAATGTAATTATATTATAAGCCAGTGGGATAAATTTATGGAAGGAAGGACTGGATGTGGGTGCCACCTAGTGGACAGAAATTATATTCTTACATTAGTTATATATGGGAGATGGAATAATATGGGATGTAGGGAGGATATAGTAACAGTTGAAGGAGCTTATACTAATGGACCAAAAGGTAAGTTGGTTACAGAAGGTATGGAGGGGATATGGCTGCTGGCTGTCTAAAATACAGGAAATAAACACAATATCTTACACTGATCACCTCAAAGCCCTGTCTCTTTAATCAGTATCATACAGACTTTGGAGAGGAGATCTTTACCTGGCATACAAGGCATCCCAGAACCTTATTTTAATGAACCATTTGCAAATCTGCAAAACAAACAGCATCAGAACTACTAGATTAAAAGACCTAAATTTTGCTTGCACCATAAATAGAGCATGCTGGAGAGACAGATATGTTTCTCAGTGAATTCCCATTCAAATGATCAGGCTCCCCATCCATTTGAAGTAGAGCTCCTCCCTATAACTATTTAGGCATAACTTGAACCAATTGATGGGTAATAGGAAATTCAACCCTGGAGGGGCATCTATGGCTTTGATGGACAAAGGCAATCAGTACATCACCCCCTGTAAAAATCAAATTTCTGGGTCACATTTCAGTTGCACTGCTACACTTAGGAGGGCCAAAGTGGTCATTAGCCTAGTATACACCTATGGACCTATGAATCTATGAGAAGACCCATTGTAGTGCTACTTTTTGTTGTGTGGGGCTTAGTAAGTTGTTTGTGGTAATAAATTTAAGTAGGTGGGACTGAACACATTTTTCTGACTTTGGAGGGAGGGAGACCAAATAGTTGTTGGACTGTAACTGTAGATATCAGTACAGGAAACGCATTTGTATTGGTGTGGGATATAATTTTTCCCCAAATTTTGGGGATGTAACTTTCTGTGATGGAGTGTTTTATTAGGATGGACATTGGTTAAGCTGGGATGTCTGCTGCAAGTTTAATATACTCTGCTGGAAGATTGTCTGGTGAAGTTTGAGAAGGTATTTCCTGATGGTGGGTGTGAAGATGGGTTCAAAAACAAATGTATAGGATTGGATTGTTTGTTGACTCTGGTGGTGTGGGGTGTTATAGGTGGTAGAGCTGTTTAAGAGGGAAGTTACTGTATTAATAAAATGTGCATTGAATTGACTGTTAGTATTGTCATTAGCAAAGTTAGAAGAAGAGGTTGGTTGAACACTGTGGCCAAGATGTATACATTTCTTACTGGAGGACCAGAAATGTTTGGGGTTGTTTTGCCTAGTGTATTAGAATTTTCTATAGTATGTTTTTTTTTTTTTTTGTCAAGTTTGGTCAAGTGTTTTGCAGTGTTTTAGAGTTGTTTATAGTTTTGGAGACTGGACATATACAGTAGTACTATTAATGCCTAAGTGCATGCATTGTGTCATGTGGTCTTCCATCCTCAGGCAGTTCTGTTTCATGTCAGTGAACTGTTTATATGCACCAGTATGCCTCTCCTGTTTGTCATTATTGTAGACACAGTTAGTGATTGATGAGAGTGCAGAAGAGAATCAGACAATATCACATGTTGTTCAGCAGTGGTTTCAGATCATTTACAGTTTTACTTTCTGAAACATAAAGAGATAAGAGGTGACCTTATTACAATGAAGAGGGATTAATTAATAATGCTGTATTTAAATGCTGAATGTTAAATGAAGGCAGTTTAACTAACCTGGCTCTGCTGCAACTCCCAACTTTTCTGTTGTGCATCATGATATTTTTCCATGTGCTGTGTCAACTTATGCTTACTCACTCACCAGATTTCCACTATTTCTGAATTGTAGCACCTGTATTTTATCACTCATTTGCATGCTTTGGAGGTATTTAGAAACATTTAGTGCAAAACATGGTGACATATAAGAGGAGGTGATCCAGAGGCAGGATAGAGGTGGTAATGCTATGGGAGAAATAGCACAGTATGCATGACATATAAATGACTGCATAATGTCATGGCCTGAGGGCCTACAAGCAAATAATTCACACTGTGTATGCAAATGATGGAATGAAACAATGTGAGGTAATTCAAAGGTGTGTAGAGCCAGTATGATGCATTGTAGCACACTCCCATTCGGAATGCCAGGAATCCTCAATGTAAAGGAGCTAGACTTGCAATAATATGTTAATGATTGCAACAGCTGTAGATGAATGACAGGTGTTAGTGGCCATCTTCAGACTCTGTACCTACAACATTGCATGCCATCACCCTGTGCAGTTCAGACAGGTATGAGAGCACGTAACATACCATCACCTCTATGAGTAGGACATTGCTGATAGCTTCACTATGGACAAGAAAACCAAATAGGGCAGGAGCACATGCATTTAATTGAAGGCCTTGAAACACACCCAATAACTATTTCAGATCATGTGTCAATAAAAAGTAAAATAAAAATGCAAGGTAATGAAATAAAAATGAGACACGGCGCTTTCCCGCCTATCAGCTAAAAAGAGAGGGATTTAAGGAATAGATTTTGGAATTAATTCAGGAGCTACTAAGAAAATAGAAATTTCTTCCAAAAATATAGCTGGATAGTAGGATAAAATTAAAGTGCAGTTTAAAACTAGGGTAGAAATAAAGGAAAGGGAGATATGGCTAAGAAGTAACAATAATTATTTAGAGGAACTGACAAATGTTAAAGCATTGCAAAATAGGGGGACTGTCTCAGAACAAGAAAAGGAGTAACTGCAGAATGCTAAACAGAATATAAGGGATTACCTCAATAATATGCATGAGTTTAGAAAGATTGCTGTTAAGCAACTGTTTTTTGATAATAATTCTAGAGCACAAAAACTTTTAGCACAATGACTTAGGCAACAGAAAGTGGAAAGGGCTGTCACCAAGCTTAGGGAGCCTTTAACAAGGAAGATAACAAGAGATCCTGTTGAAGTATTAGAAATATTTCAAAAATGTTATGAAAGTTTGTATAAAGCAGAGAAATATGGAAATCAAGAAAATGTACAAATGGAAATGTTTATGAAAGAATTAAATTTGCCAAAGTTAGAGGTAGATGAGGCTCAGTTACTAATAGTTAGGATAGGAAGGGATGACATAAAAATAGCTATGTATAACCAATCTACAGGAAAGTCCCCAGAAATAAATGGTATTCCTGTGGAGGTTTGAAAGCTAGGAGGGAAAATATTGATAAAGATCTGGAAGGTTTTGTTTAACAGTATTTTAAGAGGAGGAGAAGTACCAACATCCTGGAAGAAGGCAGTAACGGTAATACCTAAAGAGGGTAAAGATCCTTCAGATCCAGCTTCATACAGGCCCATTTCAATACTAAACCATGATTATAAAGTGTTTATGTCATTAATGGCTAAAAGAATGGCAAAAAAATGATAACCAAAATTGATAGATAGGAATCAGTGTGGTTTTGTGGAGGGGAGGCAAACATTTGGCAATATTAACAGAACACTGATGATCCAGAGGGAAACAGAATGTAAGAAATACCACTGTTATTAGCCTGTCTTGATGTAGAGAAAGCATTTGACAGAGTAGACTGGGACTTCATGAGCAGGGCAATGGAAGCATTTGCTTTCCCTGATACAATTATAAGATAGATTAGGGGTATATATGAGGAGTATGTATGAGTGATCGGATGTGAAAATTAAAGTGGGTGGGGTCCTCTCTGATAACTTCTGCTTCAGTAGAGAAACTAGGCAGGGTTGTCTGCTTTCCTCTTTGTTGCTTGCATTATATTTAGAACCATTGGCAAAGAAAATAAGGGACTCAGAAATTCAAGGATATAATTGGTATTGTAGTCAGGAAAAGCTGGCTCTATTTGCAAATGATATTATTTGATACATGACAAAACCAGAAAGGGACATTACAGTGCAGTGGAACATTTTAAGACAGTTTCAGATCTTCTTGGGATACAAAATTAATGAAGCTAAAACAAAGGCAATAGCGATAAATTATGTACCTACACACAAATTGGTCCAACAATATCCATATTTATGGGACATGATAAAATAAAGTATTTAGGTGTGTGGATTAGAAATTATTCTATTGTGGCAGCTAAAGATATGTGGAAAGATACTAAACAGAGGATAATACAAAAATTGAGAAACTGGAAGCTTTGTTATATGGATATGGGTACTAAGATACAAACAATTAAAATGATTTTAGTCCCTTTAGCCTAATACACAGGTCAGGCATATTTTTATCAACCATAAGAGAAGCTGTGGATAGCAGTTAAAAAAGAGTTGAAGAATTTTATCTGGGAAGTGAAGACAGCAAGGGTCAAGTGGGATAAGATGATTCCTCCAATAGAACAAGGCGGACTAGGATTACCCAATTTGAGGGGGGTATTTTGGAGCAGCACAATTAAGGCTCTTATACATAGCACAAGCATAAAAGTATAATTCAGAGTGGAAAGGAATGATGATGATATGGGGGAAGCACAAGAAATAAGGAGATTGGGATTTTGGATGCAAACTGTTAAGGAGAACAACAAAAAACATACAGAGTATTATATCCATAAAATAGCAGGGAGTATTCTAAGAGTTAAACCAATACAAGAATGGAGAAAAGAGTTTCTAACGATAGGGATGATTGTGGTTAGAGATACAGATAATAGGCAACAGGGGGCTGGAATTTATTGGAGAAAACTGGCAAAGGAGCTAAGGTATTGGGAGCAAATAACTAGAAAGGGAAAGGTAATAGAATGGGACGAGGCCAAACATGTATTTGGACTGGAGGTTAGAGACTGCCTTCCCTATTAAGGACTGATATCAGAGTATAGGGAAAGAGAAAGAAATAGGGGGGTCCTAACTGAAAAACCAGCACTGGTAGAGTTTTTACTAGAATTGAGACCAGAAGCTAACGTTAAGAAAGGAATAATTACTTGAGCATATAAAATAGTACATGATAATTATAAGAATCAATTAGAGGAGCTTAGAAAGAGTTGGGAAGAGAAGATGGATAAGCAAGTCACAAAGAGACAATGAGGCGGTATATGTATCTCTCAAATATGCAATATAGTCTAGAAGATTTAGGATCTTTGTCTGGAAGTGTTTACATGGGTATTTTTATACCCCAAGTAGATTCCAAAGAATTTTTCCTCAGGTGGATAGCAAATGTTGGAGGTGTGATGAGCAAGAAAGAGGCGGCTGGAAATATATATTTTTGGAAGTGTAATGAGCTAGCAGATTTTAGGGAGTCCTTTTGTACCGCTCTGTTGGAGATACTGGATAAGCGGATTGGATTGACTGGGGAGATTATTTTTTTGAGCTATGATACAGAATCGGAATTGCCTAGACTTAGTAAAGCCTTGCTGTGTCTAATTATGGTGGCTGCCAAAAAAACAATTACTAGAAAATGAAAAACGTAGTCTAGACCAACTTTACTAGAAGTAGTGACTATAGTAACAGAGACAAAACAACTGGAACTGGGATCTTTAGAAAAGGGACGGAGCACACTGCATATGAAAAAATGGGAATTATGGGAACAATATATCCAGAGAAGGAACAAGGTTCAAGAGGCAGGATTTGAATGAGCTATATAATACTTAACTGACATTGACTGGATAGATTATAAGTGATGCATAATGTTTGCAACTACAGTTGTTTCAATGGTGTCTGTGATGTATAATGTTTGCAACTAAAGTGGTGGCAATGTTTTTCATTTATATAAATGTAAGACTGTCTATGTCCTACATGATAATTTAATAAAGATGCTTATTGAAAAAAAAAGAAGACCAAACAGGGGTGATGCGCTACCCACACATGGAATCAAGGGGATACGTAGACTGCTTATCCCTGAGGACATGTAGATATTTGTAACATTAGCCATCCTTGCTACAGAGACCTTTCAGAGTCCAACAGGGGACATCCTAAGAATTCCACAGGCATCAGCCTTGCAGATCCTAGACCAGTTCCTTGACTAGATGCTGCAGCATGTGGAGGACCATATATGGATTCCCTAGACTGCAAAGGAAAGAACCAACACTATGCAGACATTTTACAACATAGCCAATTTCCCTGAGGTCCTGGGAGATACATATTGTACATACATTGCCATCAGGGCTCCATTTGCTCCACATGGTGGTCAATAGATCAACTGGCAGGGTTTTAACTCCTTTAACTGACAACTGGTGTCATATACAGTATATCTGTGCACCACCTGGGCAGTTCCCATGATTCCCACATCTGGCACATATGCAACCTCTTCCAATGTGTCATGCAGGGTGACTTCCCACATGGTCATCTAGTTCATAGGTGCACAGACTGGTGGGTACATAGGGCAGTATATATAGTTCCCATTCAAGCAGGTAGCATTCACTGTTGTGTGTTGTAGGTGATGCTGAATATTCATTGGAACTGTGGATAAATAACTTATTTCCTCTCCTGTCCAATAATCTCCTAAAATAAGCTATTTTGCTGCCATTAGAACTACAGATCAGCAAACCATTACTACTTAATTCCATGCTTATATTGTTACTCAATTCTGTATGCCTTTAGTATAAGTCGATAATTTCTGTATTGATGATTGTAGCCTCTTTTCTTAGTTATTCTAATGTTGTATGTCTCTATTGCTATTGTAACACTTATATCTACATCTTGGAGCTTTCTCCCCTGGCCTCCACTGAAAAAGGACCTGTGCCCAGTCAGACACTCCTGGTCAACAAATGTAAAATAAAATAAATAAATAAATGATGGCTCTTATCCAAAACCCCCAGTCCATGGATAAGATTACTTACAACACCACACATTCAAGGACATGGAATGTTGTTGAACATTTGTTTGAACTCATAAAAGATAGTTCCACTGCTTAGATATGTCTAGTGGCACACTGTATTATCACCTGAGATCTGCAGCCAAATATTTGCTGTGTGTGTGGCAGAATAGAGTGGCACACTATACAGGGCAGAGGTGGGCTCAGTACACTGTTACACTGGCAAAGAGGTGGCATCTGGTCCATAACTATAGGCTATGACAGAGACAACACAAAATAAAACTGATGCATGCATTTACACACCCAGGATATGCATTACATTGCACTGACTGGTTATGGTGTGCATCAGACATTGCCTTACCTACACAGCACAGAGGATGGGCAGAACACAGTCATCATTATTTCTGTAGGAAGAATGGAGCAGAGTGACTAGTGACAGCAGTGTTGTCATATACAAGGGCCATGGGAAGTGGATGTTGTAGCCACTTAAGTGGGTATCAGGTGGAAGAATTCAGGTATTACATCCAGATAGAGGTGCTATGTGGTGAAATATGGCCATGTGTATTGTGTTGGCCTGCCGTTCCAGTCCTTCTGTGGTCCATTGCAAGGGTGGCATAGAATTTTGGGACAGTGCATGGGAATTTTGATGCGGTAGCTTATTACAGGAGCCAACAAATGCATGGCACCCACAACTTGGATGATGGCTTTTGCTAGGTGTGTCACTCTGTTGGCCAACAAGTGATATTGATGATGTAGAACTGCATGACTTTGAGAAGGTGGGCTGGTGAAATATCCCAGAGGTGGAGCCTGTGAAGCATCACAGACCACAGCTGTGAGCACAATCATGTGTAGGTGTAATGACAGCTGTGGCCAGAGGCTACAGTGATCTGGTCTCCACAATGGTCTGTGCCATTTGCGCATGGTTAACATTTGACCTCCCCCCTCACCACCAGTTCCTCTCATAACTATGGCCATGGTGGCCTGTAGAGGCAGAATGAAGTGTGGTCACCTTCTACCTCATGGATATACCAATGGATGTTATACTGACAACCAAAGATCTGAAAAGCACATTCTGGTCCATGTCCTTATACACCATGTTACTATGCAGGAATTGCATTTCATATAATCATGCTGACCATGTTCAGTTCTCACCAACTATACCACTGCTCATATAGTAGCTGTGTGTGCCTGCATCACTGACATGCATATCCACTGATTTATGCCAAATGTAGTACTTTGTTGTGCTGGAACTTACAGCAGTGGAATTTGTAAAACATAAAGATAGCACACCTGTGGCACAAGTGAAACATATGCCTCAGATCCTCTAGCATGCTGTACACATACTGGTACATGACACAGTCTGAGAACCCCATATGGGCACATATCAACCTTGTGCTGCAGGGAAATGCAGTTGCAGCCTGGGGGCAGCTGGAAAAAATGTACGGAAGTGTGCTGCTGAATATGTTTCCCTCACATGCATGCCCACTGTACAACACTGAAATGTATCTGCTATTACTTAATGGTGCATTCCCTGCAGACACTCAGGCAGTCATCCTGGGCACAATTCCAAAATCCAAGTCACTGTCAGATATAACAGTCCACTCACCATCCCTAATTAAAGATAGTAGCAACTCTACAACCTCTATAAGTTCATTCCTGACTTGCTTGCCTTAATGTGGTCTCTTGCAGTATGGGGTCTATGCTTTTTTATCATGCTGCAATGGGTCTCATAGCATGGCAGTTGTGCTGAGAAGGCAATTTAAATTGCTTGCCTCTGAATCACTACCGTAATCCAGAGCAGTAATTAGCTCATTTGGCACCTGGGCAGCTCCCCCTGAATGATGCCCCTCAACACTAAGTTGAGGAGCAAAAAATAAGTTTTATTTCCTGAACTTGAAGAGCAAACAAAAGTCTTCCATGCTGTAATTGTAGCAAGCTGCTTGATACAAATGTAACAAGCATGTTACATTTGCTAGCATACACTGACACAAGCTTGAATGCAGTATCGGCATTCATTTATGAAGCCACAGTATTTTCATGGCTTCATAAATGAATGCCTGTTCGGCACTCATGTTCCATAGGAACCTGATGATCATGTCCCTTAAGAGCGTGTGTCCAGGGCAGTGAGCCCTTTTTTGCTACCTATTTACAGAGCATCCATAACGGGCTGCACTATTGCACCCAAGGAGCAGTAGCTTTCTCAGTCCTGCAACCATTGTGAATGAGATATGTGCACACTAACGTCAGGTAGGGAGTCTGTTAAGTTTGTTGCACCATGAATTTGTGCTAAGAAAACTTTTCCTACCTCACCATTGCTGCCCTGTGATAAGTATCGTATGATGTCCCAGAACAGGACTGTGCACACAGAGCCAACATTTGCTTCCTCGAGCAAACCTATTGAGTAGACATGGCCTCCTCAAGCCATTCCTCTCAATCTCCTAGAGCAAGAAATCTGGACAAAGTCTTAAATAAAAGTGGAACAAAGGCCCCAAAATATGGACAATTTTAAAATATTGATCTTACAAATTTAGAAAGTTGACAGAATAGCAGATTTCGCATTAGCATGAATTTTCAAAAAGGTATGAAGTCTAAAACTCAAATGTCTGTCATTATTTTCTAACTTCAGTCTTTAATGATTTTCCACTAATTTGCCTGAAACAAAAAATTTATGAAAAACAGACCAAAAATATGAGGCAAAAATCTAGAAAATCTGTAAAGTTGAGTAGTATGCCCCAAGCGCTGGATACAGCAGGGTTCCTGTCTGGTGTGTGTGTGTGTGGGGGGGTGTGCATGCATGTGAACATTTGCATTTTGTGTTTTAAAAAAAGCAGGACTACAATATTACAGGCAGATTTTTTTTTTACTTGATCACACCTAAACATCAAAAATATCCTTAGTCATCCATTAATCCATTTTCTGAATGTTTTGCCCTTTGCAGTTTATGATGGTAGCAAGCTGAGCAGGCTAGACCCATTTCTATCCTCAATAACTATATATAGCTCATTCTGGGGGATCCTTGTGAATTCCAAGGTGATCTTAGAGCTACAATCCTTCCCTATCATGGGTCTGCCATGAGGTCTCTCCCTTAGGGCTGTGCCTGATACACATTCCATCAGAGGAGCTCAAGGGGCATTTTCATAAGGTTCTTGTGGTATGAAAGTAGAAAAGCTGATTAAAATGTGATGTACTGTATGTATTTTTTCTTATTTCAGAATGTTGGCACTTTTGTAAAGTGATATTTTAGCTCTGTGGAATCTGTAGTATGTGCATTTCCAGTGGCATAAAACTGCACTTGAAGTGTAGAATGTAATTTCTGTCTTTTACTGTGTCAGGAAAGAACTAATTTCTTATAACTAAGTAAGTCATAGAAAGGTAAGTAAGTCATAGAAGGGGGCTCAGGAGGAAAAAGGGCCATAAAATGTGATTACAGGCTACTTCAAAGATGCAGATAATCAGATCACAGAAAGCAATCCTTGGTATACAAATTCATTAGTTTGATAAGGTAGAAAACTGGTTAGATTATAACTGGGTTTTTTTGTTTTTTTGTTTTTTTTTTGTGAAAAAGGAATTCATATAATGTGGTTAAGAGCAATCATACCTATTTGTTTCTATGGGAAAATAAATGACGTAATCTGATCATCCCTGGTTTTGTGTGGGAATATATTGTGTATCAGTGGTTTAAGCAGAGAATCCATCCCTCTGTCAGCTATCGGGCCTTTTTGTGGCAGTGGACTAAACCCAGCCACTGGGGATGCACAAGCCAGTGCATTTCTTTGCTCCGGTCCCAAGCTCGGATAAATGGGGAGGGTTGCGTCAGGAAGGGCATCCAGCATAAAACTTTGCCAAATCATTCATGCAGACAGCAGTAAATATTTACATACCGGATCGGTCGAGGCATGAGTTAACAACGACCGCCACCAGTACTGTTAGCCAACAGGGTGCTGGCTGAAATTTGGGCTACTGTTGGCCAAAGGAGGAGAAAAGGGGGAAGGCATGGCCGAAGGCAGGAAGAGAGGAGAAAGGCTAGGACTGTGGTAGTGGGGGTCAGAACTTTGAATATTGGCAGTATGACTGGTATAGAGAGAGAGCTAGCCGATATGATGGACAGAAGGAAGGTTGATATATTGTGTGTGCAAGAGACCAGATGGAAGGAGAGTAAGGCTAGGTGTATCGAGGTGGGTTCAAATTGTTTTATCATGGTGTGGATGGGAGGAGAAATGGCGTAGGAGTTATCCTGAAGGAACAGTATGCTAAGAGTGTTCTGGAGGTGAAAAGAGTGTCGGATACAGTGATGTTTATGACGGTGTAATGATGAATGTTGTTAGTCATATGCTCCACAAGTTGGGTGTACGATGGATGAGAAAGAAAAAATTTGGAGTGAGTTGAATGAAGTGGTGATGACTGTACCCAAGGGTAAGAGAGTGGTGATTTGAGCAGATTTCAATGGACATCTTGGTGAAGGGAACAGAGGGGATGAGGAAGTAATGGGTAGGTCTGGTGTTAAGCAAAGGAATGCAGAAGGTCAGATGGTAGTGGATTTTGCAAAAAGGATGGACATGGCTGTGGTGAATACGTATTTTAACAAGAGGGAGGAGCATAGGGTGACATACAAGAATGGAGGAAGATGCACACAGGTGGATTATATCTTATGTAGGAGGGCCAGTTTGAAGGAGATTGGAGACTGTAAAGTGGTGACCAGGGAAAGTATAGTTAGGCAGCATAGGATAGTGGTTTGTAGGATGACACTGGTGATCAAGAAGAGGAGGAGGAGTGTGAGGGCAGCACCAAGGATCAAATGGTGGAAATTGAAAAAGGGTAATTGTGAGGTGGAGTTCAGGGAAGAGGTAAGACAAGTACTGGGTGGCAGTGAAGAGTTACCAAATAGCTGGGTAACTACAGCAGAGCTAGTAAGGGAGACAGCTAGAAAGGTGCTTGGTATGGCATCTGGACAGAGGAAGGATGACAAGGAGACATGGTGGTGGAATGAGGAAGTACAGGAGAGTATACAGAGAAAGAGGATGGCAAAGAAGAAGTGAGATTGTCAGACAGATGAAGAATGTAGACAGGAGTATAAGGAGATGAGGTGCATGGCAAAGAGAGAGGTGGCGAAGGCTAAGGATAAGGCATAAGAAGAGTTGTATGAAAGGTTGGACACTAAGGAGGGAGAAAAGGATCTGTACCAATTGGCTAGACAGAGGGATCAAGCTAGGAAAGATGTGCAGAAGGTAAAGGTGATAAAGGATAATGAGGGAAACATACTCACAAGTGAGGAGAGTCTGTTTAGGAGATGGAAAGAGTACTTTGAGGTGTTGATGAATGAAGAGAATGAGAGGGGGAGAAGGTTGGATGATGTGGGGATACTGAATGATGAAGTGCAATGGATTAGCAAGGAGGAAATAAGAATAGCTATGAAGAGGATGAAGAATGGAAAGGATGTTGGACCAGATGACATACCTGTTGAAGCATGGAAGTGTTTAGGTGAAATGGCAGTGGAGTTTCTAACCAGATTGTTTAATGAAATCTTGGAAAGTGAGAGGATGCCTGAAGGATGGAGAAAAAGTGTTTTGGTACCGATTTTTAAGAATAAGGGTGATGTGCAGAGCTGTAGTAACTACAGAGGGATTAAATTGATCAGTCACAGCATGAAGTTATGGGAAAGAGTAGTGGGAGCTAGGTTAAGAAGGGACATGATGATTAGTGATCAGCAGTATGGTTTCATGCCGGGAAAAAGCACTACAGATGCGGTGTTTGCTCTGAGAGTGTTGATGGAGAAGTACAGAGGTCAGAAGGAGTTGCATTGTGTTTTTGTAAACTTAGAGAATGCATATGACAGGGTGACTAGAGAGGAGTTGTGGTATTGTTTGAGGAAGTCAGGAGTGTCAGAGAAGTATTTAAGAGTGGCACAGAATATGTATGAGGGTAGTGTGACAGCGGTGAGGTCTGCGGTGAGAGTGATGGATGCGTTTAAGGTGGAGGTGGGATTACATCAAGGATCAGCTCTGAACCCTTTCTTATTTGCAGTGATGATGGACAGGTTGACAGACGAGATCAGACAGGAGTCCCCGTGGACTATGATGTTTGCAGGTGAAATTGTGATCTGTAGTGAGAGTAGAGAACAGGTGGAGAAGACCCTGGAGAGATGGAGATATGCTCTAGAGAGAGGAATGAAGGTCAGCAGGACTAAGACAGAATATATGTGTGTGAATGAGAGGGAGGATGGAGGAATGGTGAAGATGCAAAGGGTAGAGGTGGTGAAGGTGGATGAGTTTTAATACTTGGGATCAATAGTTCAGAGTAATGGTGAGTGTGGAAGAGAGGTGAAGAAGAGAGTACAGGCAGGGTGGAATAGGTGGAGAAGAGTGACAGGAGTGATTTGTGACAGACAAGTACCAGTAAGAGTGAAAGGGAAGATCTACAAGAGGGTAGTGAGACCAGCTATGTTATATGGGTTGGAGACAGTGGGACTGACAAAAACGCAGGAGTTAGAGCTGGATGTGGCAGAGTTAAAGATGTTAAGATTTGCACTGGGTGTGACAAGGGTGGACAGGATTAGGGATAAGTATATTAGAGGGTCAGCCCAGGTTGGAAAGTTTGGAGACAAAGCCAGAGAGGCAAGATTATGTTGGTTTGGACATGTGCTGAGGAGGGATGCTGAGTATATTGGGAAAAAGATGCTAAGGATGAAGCTACCAGGTAACAGGAAAAGAAGAAGGCCTAAGATAAGGTTTATGGATGTGGTGAGAGAGGACATGCAGGTGGTTGGTGTGACAGAGCAAGATACAGAAGACAGGAAGAAATGGAAACAGATCATCCGCTCTGGCGACCCATAATGGGAACAGCTGAAAGAAGATGATGATGATGGAGTAGATCTAAGGACCTTGCTCTTGTCTCTCATATACCCAGATGACACACTGGTGAGCACTGGTGGGATTCTATGCACATTGGTGGCAAGAGGTGCCATCAGCCATATTTGGGTTGGCAGTAGTGAGATCTAGATCCCATCATTGCTAGTCATCCATGACATAAGATGACAGTGCCAGGTCATAAATTACAAATCAGTGACAATAGTGAGATTCAAACCTATCCAGTACTACCACGGTCCTCCACATATTGATGGCAACTGGTACCATCAGTTACATTTGAGTTAGTAGTAGTGGTGGGATTCAGCCTCCCATCAGTGTCAGTCATATGAGACATTTGGTGACAGTGCCAAGTTGTTCCTCAAAATTTTGATTGCTGTGGTGAGATTTAACCTTTCCAACAGTGTCAATCATCAATGTCAGGTCATTTGTCACAGTAACCAAACAACAACTGACTTCATTTAACATTGGGGAGCAGTGGCTGCACTCTTAAATCTTCCCAGGTTACTGTATTCATCAGTCTGTCATGAAGACTGAGATGAGCTACCTTGCAAAATAACTTAATTTCTGTCATTTGTATTCATAACTTATCCACTCAGTTACTGCTCAAAAATCATGACCATAGCTTAGCAATGAGACACAGGATGACCTGTAAATTGATAACCTTTTCCAATGGAACCACTCTTTCTTCACCACAAGAATCCAATATAATGTCTTCAGTACTGCCTCCAGTGTAGCAGTTCACTAATTATATTCCTGATCATGTCTGTGGATGCTGGAGGTCCAGGCCCAAAGCATAATCTTTAATACCCCCCCCAGATACCAACACTCCTTCATCTGATTATCTGCCCCTTATCTTGCAGGGGTGGCCTCTGATTTTTGATCTGTTGATTTTCTTCCCAGACACTTCATACTCAGCAGCATATCACTCTAGCACACACCGGAGATTCCAGTCAAATGATGCTAATAGGACATTATCATCTGCAAATAACAAAGATAAACAAAAATAACATCCTTATGTCCACAAACTGGATGCTCTACACACTTTGTCTTTGTCCATGAAAATCACATTAAATAGGAATTATTCCTGAAGGGGGTGTACTTGTGTGTGAAAGCAACTAACCACTGCTATAAACTGATCAAACGTATTATATCAGTGTAGACTGTCAGGAAGCAGTATGCATGCGTGTGTGTGTGTGTGTGTGTGTGTGTGTGTGTGTGTGTGTGTGTGTGTGTGTGTGTGTGTGTGTGTTGCTTTGTGATATTTCACAACAATAAGGAACAGCTCATATTTTGGTTTTCTAAATCATTACTCTGTTATGTAACAGTGATTCAAATGATGGCTTAAAACAGATACTCTGATCACTGGAAATGCAACTTTTAGCATGGGCAAAATGAGTAGAAATGAATTATGAAGAAGTTCCAATCTACAACATGAGCAAATTATCTGTACTTGCCACTATTCAGGGTCAGGAGTCAAGCTTGTAAACTAAAATAAGAACAGAACAAATACACCTGCACTTAGCTCATAGTATGATACACCCCTAACATTAATGCACTATTTACTTGTAAACTAAAATAAGAGAACAAATACACCTGCACTTAGTAAGCTCATACTATAATACACTCCTAACATTACTACACTATTACTTGTAAACTAAAATAAGAAGAGAACAAATACACCTGCACTTGGTCAGCTCATAGTATGATACACCCTTAAAATTACCCCACTATTACTTGTAAACTAAAATAAGAAGAGAACAAATACACCTGCACTGATTGTCTGCCCCTTATCTTGCAGTATGCTCATAGTATGATATACTCCTAACATTACCACACTATTACTTGTAAACTAAAATAAAAAGGCACAAATACACCTGAACTTAGTCAGCTCATAGTATGATACACCCCTAGCATTAATGCACTATTACTTGTAAACTAAAATAAGAAGAGAACAAATACACCTGAACTTAGTCAGCTCATAGTATGATATACCCATAGCATTAATGCACTATTACTTGTAAACTAAAATAAGAAGAGAACAAATACACCTGAACTTAGTCAGCTCATAGTATGATATACCCATAGCATTAATGCACTATTACTTGTAAACTACAATAAGAAGAGAACAAATACACCTGCACTTGGTCAGCTCATAGTATAATACACCCCTGTAAACTAAATTTATTTATTTTATTTATTTATTTAAGATTGATGACCAGGGAAGTCCACTGGGCCAAAAAGAGACCGTTTTCAGTGGAGGCCAGGGGGAGAAATGCTCCACAATAATTGCAAGTTACATTTCACATGTTACAAAAGGACATAGTTCATACAGCTAATTAATTTACAGATAAGCTCCAAAATATTTGCAATTGGCTTGTCACAATGTTACAAAAATGAAAGACATAATTCAATACAGAAATTTCAACATTTTCATAAAGTGAATATTTTTGTTATAAACTCAGTTGTAGGTTTAACATTTCAAAATATATAGCTACTAGCCATTAGTAGGTCAGGAAAATATTATGCATGGAGAGAGTAATAGTATATTTGAGATTGGAGAGTATAGTACAATAGATATTAGAGAGAAAATTAGTTTTTGGTAGGGGAGGGATTTTTTTGGGTGGGATGAAGTAATAGTAGAGGTAGTTGGATGAGTCAGTGCAAGGTAGAATGAGGGGAGGTTTAAGTTGGAGCGTGGCAAGGGCATTTCCATTTAGAAGAAAGATGAGAGAGTAGTTGAGATTTGAAATTTGTGTGGTTAGATAGGTTGCGTAGGTGTGTGGAGAAAGAGTTCCACTATTTAGCTAAGGAGTGGGACAGCAGTAGATGGCCAGGAGGTCGTGCAGGTTTGTGGACCTGAAGGAGATTTTGTTTTTTGGATCTGAGTGACATAAATAAAATAAAGTAAGAAAAGAACAAATACACCTGCACTTAGTAAGTTCATAGTACAATAAACCCCTAACATTAATGCACTATTACTTGTAAACTAAAATAAGAAGAGAACAAATACACCTGCACTTAGTAAGTTCATAGTATAATACACCCCTAACATTAATGCACTATTACTTGTAAACTAAAATAAGAAGAGAACAAATACATCTGCACTTAGTCAGCTCATAGTATGATACACCCCTAACATTACTGTACTATTACTTGTAAACTAAAATAAGAAGAGAATAAATACACCTGCACTTAGTCAGCTCATAGTATGATATACCCCTAACATTACTGTACTATTACTTGTAAACTAAAAGAAGAAGAGAACAAATACACCTACACCTACACTTATTCAGCTCATAGTATTACACCCATAGCATTAATGCTCTATTACTTGTAAACTAAAATAAGAAGAGAGCAAATACACCTGCACTTAGTCAGCTCATAGTATTACACCCATATCATTAAAGCTCCATTACTTGTAAACTAAAATAAGAAGAGAACAAATACACCTGTACTTAGTAAGCTCATAGTATGATACACCCCTAACATTACCGCACTATTACTTGTAAACTAAAATAAGAAGAGAACAAATACACCTGCACTTAGTCAGCTCATAGTATGATACACCCCTAACAGTACAGCACTATTACTTGTAAACTAAAATAAGAAGAGAATAAATACACCTGCACTTAGTCAGCTCATAGTATGATACACCCCTAACAGTACAGCACTATTACTTGTAAACTAAAATAAGAAGAGAACAAATACACCTGCACTTAATAAGCTCATAGTATAATACACCCCTAACATTAATGCACTATTACTTGTAAACTAAAATAAGAAGAGAACAAATACATCTGCACTTAGTCAGCTCATAGTATGATACACCCCTAACATTACTGTACTATTACTTGTAAACTGAAAGAAAAAGAGAACAAATACACCTACACTTATTCAGCTCATAGTATTACACCCATAGCATTAATGCTCGATTACTTGTAAACTAAAATAAGAAGAGAACAAATACACCTGCACTTAGTCAGCTCATAGTATTACACCCATAGCATTAATGCTCTATTACTTGTAAACTAAAATAAGAAGAGAACAAATACACGTGTACTTAGTAAGCTCATAGTATGATACACCCCTAACATTACCGCACCATTACTTGTAAACTAAAATAAGAAGAGAACAAATACACCTGCACTTAGTCAGCTCATAGTATAATACACCCATAGCAGTAATGCACTTTTGCCAGTACGGCTTACTTCATGGCTTGAAAAGCAGTCACTGAGTGTGCCAACCATAATATCAGTAACACAAACTGCATTCCAGGGACGTATAGTAAATCTGCTGTCACTCACAAGGGCATGTGAATGTACAGAACATATATTAGGTATCTTTGCTGGCTTTATTCTGTTCTAATTGAAAATGGAATTACTATCACTATATAATGGTATTATTTTTAAAAAATTAGAAGTGTCTTTTTTAAATAATACCACAGAATATTAGTAATATACCACATCTACAGGAAGTAGGTTCTAGTTTCTAGTTTTCCTCTTGACCAAATAGTACCTCAAGCATAAGTAAAAATACAATTTTTTCATATGATTTACATGTGCTTCATTCATGTTTACTTATATGATTCATTACCGTGTTGTAGTTTCATAGCATAGTTGATACAGATTTTCTTCTATTAGACTGAGATTGTAGAAGTTTTCATTAGATTTGGTTCACATCATACATGTGAATATTCCCTTTTCTCTGGGATCAAATATAGTATGCATCATAATTGATATACTGCATTGTTATAACATCACATGAAAACTAAAACTAGTATTTAGTTGTCCCTAACAACAGTATGTTCAAGCACTTGAAGTGTTCACATAGACAAAATTACAAAGAATTGTGAACTGGCACTCAGAAGTTCAAGATGTAGCCGTTCGACTACCGTCATACCAATAAGAACAACCTACATATAACTTTAACTGAATGCACATAAAAGTACAACCTAGACATAACTTTGACTGCATGCCCATGCATGCTCTCCAAGAAAGTGTGAAAATATGCAGAATACAGTTTTTTATTAGTTTGCAACAGAATATGTCAATTTGCAAAGCTTTATTAGGTTTGGTTTCTGTAAGGTAGGGAATAAGATTTGTACTCAAGGAGAGGAATATAATACATGTCTATAATGTAATCTGTATTTCTTTATAAAAGTGGCATTTTCTCTCACTTAAAATATATAACCACCAAACATCCCTGTACTGACAAGGGGAAAATGACACAATCAACTATGAAATTAATCTGTTTGCAGCTAGCATGTCAGTCTTAAGTGCTAGTTAGGTTTCATGCAAATTGTGGAAGTCCATTTGGTCAGATGCTATTTCCCTGTTCTTGATTTCATGTGTGACATCCCCACTCTGGGCCAGTAATCAAGGAGCCTGAATCCTCACCACTGACACTGGAGAGGGATGTTCACTTGGAATACAAATGGATACATTCAGTATTTCCAGAGGCAGATCTCTCTGCATCAAACACAATTTCCCTTAAGAACACACAGGGAATGCACTCAGTTCAGGATCCAGATTTCTCTATCTATCTCCATCCAGGTCCCCAATAAGACTCCCCAGTGGTACAGCTATAGGGTTGAGTCCTCAGCTGAGTGTCCAAGCTAAAACCTCCAGTACCCTCTGTGTGAAACCAGTGCTTTGTGTCCCTTCTCCAAGTAGCTGACACACACACACACACACACACACACACACACACACACACACACACACACACACACACACACACACACACACACACACACACTGTATTGTGAAATTTGATGTTTACACACACACACACACACACACACACACACACACACACACATACATACACACACACACACCTGAGAAAGGCTGGCACAGATTTACTAGCTATGCTTCCTTCTGCCCAGACTATAAGGTAGTTACCCTGGCACCCAACACCCCAAAGCCAGCTACTCTAAGGCTCTTGCAAGGGTAACAATTATACTGAGTGAAATTAATATTAATACAAACGGTAATGTTGACCAAACAGCCAGGCTTTCAGGAGTGGCCACAGCATCACCAATAGATATAAATACTCTCAAAGGTTAAAATATTCTCTGGAGGACCAGCCACAATGAAAAGTTTAAATATATTTAATAATAAATAATAAAAGAACATGAAAATACAAAATAGATATTTACAGTAAACACCAGAGTATCAATCACAGGAAATAGTAAAAATAATGCAGGTGGACAGGTTCACACAGTTACAGAAAAACAATACTTAACTAATCTCACTATATTTTCTTGACTGATGTAAAAAATTATTATTCCCTGGTTACTTACTAGATCAAGGCAAGATGAAGTAGGTGAAAGATCCTTCTTTGTCAAATTTCAAGAAAAGACTGCTTCTGAGACTTCAGTCTCCTCTAATATTAAAACATTATTTCTGCACAGAATGACATCACACACATTTGGTCATCTGACTTCTAGTTCCCATGCACTCCCCCACACACACTTTGCTAAAACCTGTCAGGATTTATCACATAGGTGTCAATAATACACACACACACACACACACACACACACACACACACACACACACACACACACACACACACACACACACGCAGCCTTGCTAAGGTCTGCTTCAGCTTCTGGAAGTCATAAAACTATTTCAAACCTCCACCCTTTCAGCAATTAGCTCACCCCAATGGCAATGCAGAAAGCTTCCTAGTACAGACTTTTTGTCTCTGGCTGCATTCAAAACTGTGAGATAATATCTTTATGGCCGGGTCTATATCATATAAGCGAATCGCACAAATTGAGAACACTCATAATATCGAACGTACAGGACCTCGAAGTGCTTTTTCTGAGATCGTGGTACAGTGAAGAATAGGATATTTCCCCTTTCCTCACTGTAGTGCAATCTTGGAATTGGAATATATATTTAGTGTGGGGTGTGGGGGGCACAGCCCCCCACAATAGGAAGTTCGAGGTCTGGTACGTTCAATATTATGAGCGTTCACAATTTGTGAAATTCGCTCATATGATATAGACCCTTTATGGCCTAGACACAATAATTAATTTTCTTACTATTTCTCAAAGTCAAGTGCATTGAAATTAACCTCTTCTCTTTCAGTATCCTTTGTTATAATATATCCGTTTAAACAGTTGCAAAAATGCATGCACATTTATTTTCTGCACAGCAGGGCACACTGCTGATATATTTTTAACACAAACAGCTTTACAAATACATTTTTCAACACAAGCATCTGTGCACATCAGTTTGATATACAAATGACATATATTTCTTTACAAAATCCCAGCTAGCTGTGCTGGCATATGTTATACATCCACTGTCCTACTTCTCCTGCCATAACTGGCAGTACCTCCTATTGTCACACTGTGATGTTACTATTACTTAACTGTAATTCCTACACTTATAATGTAGTAGCAAGATCACAGTTTGCCCTCAATGAATGTTTCTTCTTTAACAACTGTTGCACAGTAATGGAGCTTGTATATTTAAATAAAAGACAAAGAGCCTGCATAGGGGTAAGAGGGGCAAATGTTGTTATAATCTTATACAGAATAGTATTTAGGAGAGTTGTATTGATGATTTGAAATTTTGGGTAGCTAGGTCTGGACAATTCACAGCAGAACTGCAGTGTGTACCTGAGTATCCCCTGAAATGCTTAAAAAATGTCAAAACATTTTTAAAATGCTGCCTTATATTGGTAAGCACAAAATACAGGCTTGCGTATGCATTTCATTGTTATGGCTGACAAGTTACATTGCTAGTTAACATAAGAGATTGTCATGCAACTTTTGTTCAAGTCGTAAGAATGCAATATATGCCCAGCATTTTCATGGAATGAGTTAATTTTACATCTGAACTGCATATACACACTCACACCACACACACACACACACACACACACACACACACACACACACACACACACACACACACACACACACACACACACACACACACACAGCCATACATCCACAACCCATTTTTTTCCATTTCTGCACCTGGGGTTGGGATGTCACATCAGCAGTAACCGTTATCTGCAGCTAATGTTCATACTACTGGGTAGCTAGCCCTATGTGTTATTCATTTTGCTGAACTTTCATTTCATCAACAGAGAGAATGCCTTTTACGTCTGATCGAGTGTTCCAGTTTTTGAATCTGTAAGATACAGGAAGAAGGAAGCTCGACTGTATGTAGGTAAGTTAAGTGTGGATTTGAAATACCAATGCCAAGACTTTGAACATTAGGGGATGGGCATTTCTGTAAAAGTGTTTGAGGGTTAGATTCAGAGTAAGGGTAAGTAAGGGGATAGATTTATTGTTGTGCATGTGTATCAATGTATGCAGTGTGCATCCAAGCTTGTCTTGTGAAGTGAGAGTATAATGGAAAGTGAATCTAAGGTAAGGTGTTGGGTTGGAGTTAAGGTTATCAGGCATCAGTAAGGTAGTGCAGAGGGGACTATACTTTGAATGCATGCTTTAGTTTTAGTGATCAGATTACAAAAGGAAACAATTTGATATTTTTTATCTTTTGATATGGTGATTTTCAAAATGCTGGCATAGATTTATTGTTTCAGTGACTGTGCATTATTACAAATTCACACACACACACACACACACACACACACACACACACACACACACACACACACACACACTAAATATACACACGCATGTATATATATATATATATATATATATATATATATATATATATATATATTAAATGTGATAATCCAAATACCCGAAAAGAAAATATGTAAGAAACAAGCCCAAAGTCCCACTAAATGAATTCTTCCCTGTTGTAGACCCTTCACTAATGTGAAACCAAAGGTCCGACAAACAAACGTTAAATAAACGCCAACCAAATAAAGCGAATGCTGAATCTCAAGGCAAGAATGTTCTGTTGCTATTAATCAGAGAACCACATAACCATCAACCAAGGGCCTGGAAGAACAACTGTAAAGGTCCAATAAAATCCAATATAATACAATAGTCCCACTGAATGAATCCTTCGCTGTGGTAGACTCTTCACTGATGTAAAACAGAAGTCCGACAAATAAACGTTGAAAGAACACCAACCTAATAAAACAAATGCTGGAACACAAGGCAAAGGTGTTCCGTTGCTGTTAATCACAAGACCACATAGCCATCAGGCAAACACTTGGATAAAAAGCTGTTAAGGTCCAATAAATCCAATGTATTACGACAGACCATGAACGAAATGCAAAATTAGAAATAGGCAAAGAATATTCAATGATTTCAGGAATAAAAAACTTTTTTAATAGGATGTGAGCGCTTTCGCGGGAAAATCAACCCCGCTTCTTCAGACAAACAAGAAAAACTAATTCCCATCCTATTTAAACATAGGAAAAGGAAATGACATCATTAAAAAACATTAGAAACATCGTTTAAAACAGTATCAACTAGTTAAAATAAAATAATAGTAAAAAAAAAAACATGCACTTAAATTGGTTAAGAACCCATATATATATATATATATATATATATATATATATATATATATATATATATATATATATTACCATCACATATTACATTATAGATAGATGTTAAAAATACAAGTTTTTAACCTATACGCCACATAGAATCTCTATGATGTAAGCATATTCAGCTCATTATACCGTGCATCTGAGAATTAGGTAAATATAATTAATGAAATAAAATTAAATAAAATTAAATAAATCTATAATGTGGGTCATGAATAAATAAGTATGTTGAATGTGTGAATAAATAAATAACATAACATACAATTTATAACTTAAATAAATGGGTATAAATATATAAGACATGAAATAAGGCTTGTTTCTTACATATCTATATATATATATATATATATATATATATATATATATATATAGAGAGAGAGAGAGAGAGAGAGAGATGCAGAGATATAACATTCCCTAAAAATGTCATTTTGTGTCACTGGTCACTGGAGGTATGCTATCATCTCCCTCAGATGAAGAAACATATGGTATGGTACATATAACACAAAGATGAAAGTGTTTACATCTTTATACCTAAATTCACAATCTAGGTTCTTAAAATATGTTCCTGAAAATTCTGCTAATTTGATAGAATATATCAAGACAAGCTTTTTCAGAGTATAGGCCTATATTGGTAGGGGTTCACCAATGGGCCAGCTCAGCTTTGAGTCACTCAGTTCAGGGTATATGGGTGGCACTCAGTAAAAACAGCTTATGCTCCATTGCAAGCGGCTTATGCCAAGGACCAGAAATTTTCTGTTTGACAAACTCAGATATCAGGTATATTTATTTTGATGGATAACACCAGAATTAAAATAATACTTATTTCTTAGAAAGTCCTTTTTATGTTAATTTAAATGCCTCCAATATCTTATTGTCGTCTGGCAATATCAATTTCTCTCTCCAGTAACTCGATAAAAGAATATAATTATTATACTTCCTCTCTTTTATCAATTTATATGCTGCGGTTATATATTTTCTATCCTGCAACAGCGCTTCCCATAGATTACGAGAAATGATTAAATCTTCCCCTTTCATTTCAAAGTTATTAAAATAGTTTATAACCAAGTCTTTTAGCTGTCTTACTATAATTAAATAGGAAATGTATTGGTATTTACGCAACTGATGATATTTAACAATGCATACTATACTCGTCTCACTTTGCACAAATTTGATGCGAAGAATTCACCCATATGCCCACATTGCTTTGATCAGACAGCAGATTTGCTTCACATGTTCTGGAGTTGTAAGTGCATTTATAAATTGTGGAATTCATTAAAATTGCAGTTACAAAAAATGGGTTACCAAAATTCAACACTCTCTTGGGAGTTTATGATTCTTCATATTCCCCCGGAGAATCTAAATAAAGCAAAAACGATTGTAATTATGAATATTTGCCTATTAATGAAATTATATATAGCCACAAATTGGTTGAACCCAGCCCAGACATCGTGGGAAAATTTCAGATTGTTGGCAATAAAACACATCTTAGCGCATAAACTGTTAATTAGTGATCACAAGAAAAATATCAACAACATAAAAATCTGGGAGCAAATTTTTAATATTATTTTGGCTTAAGAGGTTACTATCCACTTTTTCTCAGGAACCAGAATATAGTCTAAATTAACCTTAGATTAGATAGAAAATGTACAGAAAAGACAGATTGTTGGCTTGGATTTGTTAATGTTGGATTTTTTTTTTTTATTATTTTCCTTTTGATTGTTAGTGCTGTACCTTTGATCAATACATGAGGTTGATATATATGTGAAATTAACCAATGGAAGCATTTTGTATATATTGTATATAATGTGTGAATTTGTAATATGGTTGTGAAAAATAATAAAAAATGATTATTGAAAAAAAAAAAAAAAAGAAAGTCCTTTTTATGTCCTTTTAAATATGATAACAAAAAAGGAATGCGTAAGACATGGATGAGTCTCAAAGCAATGTATATTTCATGGATAAAAGTACAATGTTTCTTGTTCTAAACACATTTTATTACAAAATCTCAAACATTATAGAAGGATGTCTGTTTGTAGGTAGAGTTAAATCAAGGTCAGATAATCATTAGAAATTGACAAACTGCAACTTTTCCAAAGTATTCAGTTTTAAACAAAAGAGAACCTATTGGTTCCATTCATGGAAACAAATATAAAAGTTATCAAAAGCATAAATATATATATATATATATATATATATATATATATATATATATATATAGATAGATAGATAGATAGCGAGAGAGAGATTCACTTTATAATCCTGAAATCCTGAAATATCAAATTTCGGAATCTCGAGATCATAAAGCCAAAACCTTAAAATCCCGAAACCCCAGAAGTGCGAATTTCAAAATCGCAACTCCTACACTAACCATACACCACACACATACACATACACACACCTTCCCCCCACACACAAACACACAAACCTACAATACATGCAAGCAGGGGGGCATGCCCCCTGCACCCCACACCCCCCTACTTAAATATACTAACTCCAAGGTCACACTACACAGACAAACACATGAAAACACCACCATACAAGCTACATTCTCCTCCCAGACACACATCACAGTAATAAAATATACTGACACACACTAAAGCCCCTAAACAAAACCCTTAAACATAAATACTTACCTGAACTTCCAGCTATCCATTCACACAGCGCAACACCAGAAGCACTAATTCAACATCTCCGGACTTCGGGATTTTGAGATTTGCGCTTCTGGGGTTTCAGAGTTTTGAGCTTTCGGCTTTATAATCTCAGGATTCTGAAATTCGATATTTCAGAATTTCGGGATTATAAAGTGTTTATATATATATATATATATATATATATATATATATATATATATATATATATATGGTTCTACCTGACATAAACGAAACCCCAAAACACCGACAATGCAATCACCGAAACCACATAACCGACAGTGCAAAAACACGAAACCCCACATGCCCGACAACGAAATAACTGACGGTACACAAACACGAAACCTCATACACTGCACACACCACAATCACAACAATCAACAAACAAAACACATTCCCTGTCCAAAAACCACACACACAACACAAGCGCACCAAAATCCCTACAAACCCACACTAAACCTCACATACACAACTACCTACAACCCTAACCCAAACCCTAACCCTAAGGTCCGTCTACCGACACTTACCTGACCGCCCCTAACCCTAACTCACTTAACCCGCCCCTAACCCAAACACAATCACTACCGCACACTTACCTGACCCGCTCCCTAACCCTAACCCTAACTCACTTAACCCGCCCCTAACCCAAACACAATCACTACCGCACACTTACCTGACCCGCTCCCTAACCCTAACTCACTTAACCCACCCATATCCCCACAGACCGTCAATATCCACACTTACCTTACTCGCACCCTAACGTCCGTCACTACCGCATACTTACACAGCCTTTTCCCATTTCGGCATCCTCGGCATCGCTGTTTTCATCCGTCGCATCGGTCTTCTGAACTGTCGATCTTCTGGGGCTCGCGTTTCACTTGTCGATGTTCTGGCATGTCGACTAACTCAGGTAGAACCATATATATATATATATATATATATATATATATATATATATATATATATATATATAAATATATGTGTTATTATAGCATCAGACTTAAAAATACCAGGGAATACATTCAGAAGCTCTGTTGTGGTGTATGCTTCTACTAGACAGTAGTACTATAAGTGAATTGTAGGCTGCAGTAGGATTACTGATATGCTACACTAAGCAGTAAGATAGTTTATTATTGCTGTCCCAGACTCAAAAGATGTTTTAACCTCAGTGAATAATATGGCAGGGATGCCAGGGTGGATGCATAATAAGAGAATCTGTTCATTGGATGACGGGTTAAAGAAATAGTTTTATATTTTTGCACTCAGTACAGTTCTACTAATGGTTCTAGCTGCTCTGAGCAGCTGTAACAAAGTGATGCATATATTCTCCATTCACTAAGTGCACTGCAGTTGACTATTGCACTGGAAATCTCAGCTAGCATTGTTGAGCTGCACAGTTGTCCAGCCAGAAATCATCTCAGTCTTACCAGGTATCTTTTCTCAGTTGAATTTTGGGCCACTAGGTGTCAGTCAATATAAATAGAATGTGCTGTGTTGCAGGCTGCTTCTGCTGAATATCTAATAATTTTCTGAATTGCAATCTGACATTTCCCTTGAGCCACACCATGCATCTAAGTGTGCATTATGTTTTCAATCCGCTTTGTTTTATTTAGCATAAAAGTGAGATTTTACATTTCTTTAAACATCATGGCATAAGAATTACATTAAAATAAAAACGGTGTCATAATATTTCCGGATGACATTTCTGTGTTGCTTTTGAAGATGGGCACAAATTTTAAGGATAGCTGACTCGTGAGTGCCCCTGTATAATTTTCAGAAATTTTCATTTAAATATATCCAACCATTTTGCAGATATTGCACTTTTATATACCACAAGATGGCCCAAAGTATTATTAATGGCACAAACGTATGGAAAATGGTCAGTAGTAAAGGGTTTAGGAAAGTATAATATAGCTGTAAATAAGATTACAATGCCCCTTTACAGAAACTGGTAATTTCACTCATCTTCATAAGAAAAAGGTGTGGTTTTCACAGCAGCACTTGTTTAAATGTTTTTGTACTCCAACTTTGACACCAAAATGAGAAATCTTTTCTAAACAGTTCAAATATAAAATCATTTTATTGTAACTAGTAAGTATGTATTATCAAAAGTGTATGACAATGTTTAATTGCCATTGCTGGCAGCTTGACTT
This sequence comes from Protopterus annectens, assembly GCF_019279795.1. Classification (NCBI taxonomy): domain Eukaryota; kingdom Metazoa; phylum Chordata; order Ceratodontiformes; family Protopteridae; genus Protopterus; species Protopterus annectens. The sequence goes on along the minus strand of NC_056729.1, from coordinate 1,974,883,907 downwards.
TGAAACTGTTTTGGAAGGAAAGTAAACTAATATTAACTTTGTCAGAGTCTAAGAAGAAATGATTGTTCTTGCTATCCATTGTGATGATTAAAAGAGCGGTGACTCACTGGGTGACAATAGTTCTATAGATTTTTACACTCAGTAAGCTTAATATAATGTTTATAATTATCACTTACAAATTCCAGGGGCCTCACAACATATGTGAAGGCTTCTGGAAACATATACATTGATATTGTCCCTTCTTGCAGAGTTTGCAAACATTGCTAATTTATTCAAGATTTATAGCCAACTAAAGTTACCTTTCCATTGCAACTGTTTATTTTACTCAGTTAGACTAGAGAGATAAAAGCTAATATGTAACTCTGATCATGCTGAGTGCAAAAAGATAACCTCACAAAGAGATGGAAATCTAAATTACCCCCTACCATTTCAGTATCCCATTTAATTTTAAGAGCACCTGCATTTGAAATGTTTTTCATCTTGGTTCAACATAAAGTTTCAGCATTTAGGGAAGACATTCCTCCTAGCTGTTTATCTTGATCCCATTTTTCATTATATATATGAAATGCACAGTCCAATAAACAGAAAGAAGGGAAAAATCACTTAAAACAAAACAAAAAAAAAAACACTTCCATCATACACATAGGAAGTGTACCAGTGGTGATTTCCAATGGAAAACAATCATCTCTATGTTGATCATTGATCCCTTCTATCCATGTGTGTGTATATATATATATATATATATATATATATATATATATATATATATATATATATATATATATGGGTCCCTATCAGATTATCGAAATTTCAAAACTTCAAAAGTCATATGGTTAAGGCCATGTGATTGAAGTTTTGAATGGAGATTGTGGTACAGATCGGAACGGGAAATTTACCCTTTTCAGCAATGTAGTTCATTCTCAGAGTTGGTATATTTAATTGGCAGGGGGTGTGTGGGGTGTTAAAAATACACACACACAAACACACACACACACACACACACACACACACACACACACACACACAAACACATATATAGAGAGAGATTACTAGTAAACAAAAGTATTTTTATACATTTAATTTAATAGTTGAAATTGTAAGACCTTCTGCCAAAATGTTCAGACATTTTTATTTAATGAGCAAGGTAAATTTATCCTTCCAATGAGTGAACATCGTTTTATAACGATTCCATTCCTCCTCCTCGTTCCTCCTCCTCCCTGAGTAGTATATCTATGGGGGGCCTGAGATCACATTCCTTGACTGTCAATACTCCAGTCACAAAACACAGAGGAACAAAATGCAGTCTCTGTTCTCCTTAGGAAATCACCACTAGTGCAATTTCTAATTGTGCAGCTGTAGTGATTCCTTTATTTTGGGAGATTTCTCCCGTGTTTGCATTTGTGTGACCACAGTGTTCATGGCTTGCCCTCCACATGGGATAGAACTGCAAAAATACATAAGAGTTGGTAATGTAGTCCTTTTTGTATTTGTGTTTGGTAGTTTGGTTCCTCAGTATCTTGTAATTCAAGGCTTTGTAAGGTACCTTCCTAGGCTGTTAGCCTTCTA